>NW_005842577.1:12798-29446 GCF_000455745.1 Alligator sinensis
AACAGCTTGCCCAGGATCGAGGTAAGACTGACTGGCCTATAGTTTCCCGGGTCCTCCTTCCTCCCCTTTTTGAAGATGGGAACCATGTTGGCCCTCTTCCAGTCCTCCGGCACCTCTCCAGAGCACCACGAGTGCTCATAAAGCTGCGCCAGGGAACACGCAATGACCCCGGCCAGTTCCTTTAGAACTCTAGGGTGGAGATCATCTGGACCGGCTGACTTAAAAACGTCCAGCCCCTCCAGCAGCTCCCTAACTAGATCCTCATTTCAAGAGGTACTATTTTGGAGCACTGTAGATGCTTTTGAAATGTTTCAAAGGGCATGTACATTTGCACAGCTGGCTCTTCAAAAATGTTTCAATAGTGTTTGAAACATCTCAATTGTTGTTTCAGTCTGCACCTTTACAGTAAGTGCCAGAAGATCAAGTCCCTTTGAACAATTGCATCTCCAGTTAATTCTGATCATTAGGAAAAAGGTACCTCATAACCAAGTAGTGTATTTATAGTCATTTAATGACTATAAGAAATAAAATTAAAAATAATTTTTAGTATTGTTCAAAGGGACTGCCAGCTGTATGTGTATATATATTTTATATATATATATATTTTTTTTTAATTTTTATTTCTTATAGTCATTAAATCAAATTTTGCCAAACCTAACTCATGTTTTATTAGATAGTTGTTCTGGCTGTAAATAATTACAGCATTTGGTCCTAGGATATAAATTCCTTTTTCACTACTTGGTTATGAGGTACCTTTTTCCCCAGAAGATCAAAGAAATGCAAGGCTTGTACTGCTAATTGGTCAGTCTAAGGGCAGGAAATGTTGGTGAAATATAAGGAAATAATATTTTTTATATATATATAGGGACCATAACTCTTTGTAATAAGCTCTAAAAGATTCCCTTCCAGGCCTACCTAAATCTCTAGCCTAAACACAGGACCAATGGAAGACATAGCAAAGAGGAATAATACCTACCTAGCTCTTACATAACCTTTATTCTAACAGTAGAACTTAAAGCAATATACAGCATCAGTCTCTCTACCAGATGGCAAAACTGAGGTACAGAGGTAAATGACTCAGCGAATGCATGGCTTTAAAAACAAATCACAGTAACAGGGACAATGTTTTGATGAAGTTCATATTGCTAGAGTCTACTGGCATTTTAACCATATTCCAACAGCAATAGCATGGCAAAAGTCACAGTACTGAGCACAGGTAGAGCTAGGATTTTGAAAACGGGTGTGGTGCCTCATCGTATGCAACATAACACATCCTTTCCCTCTAGGTTAAAAAGGAGCTAGAAGCTTTACTAGTATGTATTATCTAGCTAAATTCTTTAGTGAGTTCATCACAAGAATGTGTAGATGCTGAACACAAAACAATCAACAAGCCAATTGTTGTCTCTGATCAAATTATTTCCTTCATTGTAAACTGAAATACCTTGGTGGGATCAAGTGAGAAACATGGACTCCTGATGAAAAGTTCCCAGTGCCAACTTCCTGGGGGAGCTTTGTATCCAACCTAAAAGTGGGAGAATTTTAATTCCACAGACTAAGGCCATTAACCAAGTTAATTACTTTGTTCTGACACCAACAGTACAAGACTTGGGCCCTAAAGCCAGAGCTTGCTCCCTTCTAAGCATAGGTAACACAGAAGAAAGTAGCAATCTTTTAGACCAGTCCATGGAAACCTTTACAACTCGAACAAGCTTCAGTTAAAATGCCCTTGCTGCCATTTTGAAGCACGGGGACACTGATACACAAGATGTTGTGGCACTTTAACTAGAGCATCACTCTGTGCCACTCTAATTAAAGCACCCCCCCCCAAATCACTGGAGCATGTGTAAAAGTGCCCATAAAGCCGAGCATTCTGTATTGTGTAGAGGTAACTTAGGATAGATCACATGCTGTCATCCCAATGCATTCGCTGTATTTCTGCTAAGCCACATTATGTCACCGAAAGCAGCACAAACCAAAACAAAGAAAGGTTTTTGGTTTGGCAGTCTGCCATTAACACAATGATATCTGTAACTGGCAAGAATGCTTTGAGGACAAAAAACACATCTTCAAGCACATTTAAGAACAATTAATTTTTGCCAGAGAAAAGTACACTCTCATCTGACTTGTTGGGGAGGGTGGTAAAGTACCCTAGGAATCCTGATATAAAATGTCTTGTGATTTCCTAGTTGGTCTAATAAAAGGTATCATTTTGGAACCAAGTGTTCTAGTTTTTTGTATGCTTTCTAAACTCCCAGAACCTTTTTCTCCTTAGCAGCAGGATCTATTTCTGGCAAGAAAACATGATCCGCAAATAACATTATATTTTTTAGAGCTCCACTAACATCAAGGGAACTAGACTAAATCTACAACTAACAATTTGGCTCAGACCAACTAAATAATTGGAAAAAATAATCTTTTGTGTGGAAAAAAAAAAAAAAAGCTTTCAGGCACAAACACCCTTCTTCAGGCATAGGCAGAGTTCATGGACTAAATCTAGACATTGGATTTATGGCACATTATAACCTGCCTGCCACCTGGCAACCCCGTGTAACCTGCCTGCATTTTACCAGCTACATTCTAATCAGCTTTTTCCCCTTTCCCCTGCCCCCAACTACCTTCTCACACCTATTGTCTCCCATTCCCTTTGAACCTCATTGCCACACACAGGCATTTTCACAGACCTGCATTTTGGTTTCTGTTCTACCCAGGAGAGCACACAAACACTAACAACCATCTCTATGCCTGAAGAAGGGCGTTTATGCCCCAAAGCTTGCAAAGAACAATTTTCCCAACTATTTAGTTGGTCTAATAAAAGACATCGCATCTCCCCAAAAAGCCTTGTCTACCCAATTAGATAAATACATTTCTTTAAATAGGAAAAGGGATGGACTAGTCCAGGTCAATTATTTCATCATTCAGATTTTTGGGGAAAGAGAAATACATCATTTCAGGTAGTTACTAGTCATAACATTTTCAAATATGATGTTTTCCAGTGGAAAATTACGATTTCTCAGAGTAGACATATTGAAAAACAGAAACAAAGTATTTCAATAAGGTTAAAACAGGTCATGGTGAGTCTACTGGAGTAGAATATTTGATTTCTCATGTATCTTTAGGTTCATATGCATGCCAATTATGTATACATTCATATGTACACTAGGGCTGTGTGAAACTTCAGTTTGCGATTTGATTTGGAGAAGATTCAGCCCAATTCAGAGGCCAAATCTCCAAATCTGAATTGAATAGCTCGAAGCTTAAAACTTTCTGAATCGATTCAAACAGATTTGGAGATTCAGAGGTGGTGGCTTAAGGGTAAACAGAAGCTTAGAAGAGGGAGGGGGAGCAGGGGGAGATGGAGTAATATCTCTAGCTGGCCAGTGAGTGCGGTTCCTCCCTAAGTCCCCTTCCAGTCAGTGTCTGGGGGAGGGACATAGCCTGCAAACAGAGGATATTATGCTGTTTCTTTCTGTGCCTTTTGTGAGCTGATTCTAAGCAACAGTGTCTGAAAGGTACTGGACTAGCTTAGATTCCTAGTCAGTCACCTGTTCCTTTTTGCTCTTATAAATAATTGGATAGGATATAGCTTAGCATGCCTCTACTTTACTTATCCAATTCATTTCTTCCAATTTATATTTACTCTCTTTTTTTCCTCCTAATACTATTAAAAAAGAAAGCGCAGTGTTTTCCCTGGCAGTGTGATCCATCACTGTGCAGGGAAGCACATATTACACACACATCATAGAAAAAGTCAGATATTCATAAAAGAAGAAGAGATTGTACATAGGTATTAATATTATTACTTATAGCTAGTTTATATACAGTAAAGACAACACAGAGGAAGTCAGACAGTGTTTAACACACACAACACAGAACTCAGAGTCCTAGAAGAAGAGATAGTATTATTTTAGGTACACAGCACAGAAGAAGTGGTAGTCACACATCCACATTAATAGCACAAACCACAGAAGAAGACACTATACAAAGCAAAAGCTTTGTTATCCGGCACCCATGGGGAATGAGGGGTGCCGGATAACCAAATATGCCGGTTACCTGAGAGGCCTGAACAGGCATCTTTGCCTGTTTGGGCCGCTGCCCCTCTCACTGCATCTGGAGCGGCACTGCCCTCCCACTGCATCAGTGTGCTGGGGAACAGGGAGGGGGGCCCTGGGCACACTGGGGAAAGGATGCTATGCCCTGGGCTGTGGGGGCTCAGCAGCACAGGCTGCTTTACTGTGGGGGCTCAGCAAAACTGGAAGTGCCACGGTGGGCACTTCTGGTTTTGCTTTTGCTGCATCAACTGGCATGCCAGTTAGTACAGCATGCCAGTTTGTAAGGTGCCAGATAACACGGCTTTTACTGTATAGTTATTAATAATCAATCATAATCATAGCAGAGTCCACTCAACACAGAATAAAGAAAACACACAACACAGAAGTCAGACACTCACCATTTGCAGAACAGGAAAGATTAATATGAAGCATGTTGGAAAGGCAGGTGCCAGGTCTTCTGGCAGGGGAGGGAGAGGGGCTAGGGGGAGAGCTAGAGATGCAAGTCCTTCCCCCACAAACATAGACACATCCTCTTCGCTAGCAGCCATGAGGCTTCTGCCATCACTGGAAGCAAGGAGGTGGGAGCAGTACCTGATGTCCCTGCATCTGCACCACCTCCCCTAACTCCAGAAATAGGCACCAGCAGCAGAATGACTGTCTCCTCCACCCCAGTTTAATCTCCCAACATGAGCCTCCCACTGCCAGAGGAGCTGGAACCAGGGAACCTGAGCGCCCTGGCTAAAGTAATTCTGGGGACCGAGGAGGAATATGAGTTTGTGCTCCACACCCCTCAAAGTTCCCCTAGACCCAAGTCTCCTTATTTGGAAAGCACCTTGGAGGAGGTTGAGGTTAAGGTTGTGGAGGCTCAGGCAAGTGGCTCAGCTGAGTCAGCTCCTTCTGCTGTTGTGCCTCAGGCTACTGAGGAGGGGGATATGGCAGGATCCCCTCCCTCCACCCAGAAGCAGGGGAGTAGTGTAGTGTTGGATCATTTTGAGGTGGCAGATGATCCCAGGTTTGCTATCTGCCAGAACTACCAAAGGCAGATCAGCTCAGGCAAGGAGGTGAAACACTTCACCACCACAGCAATGCTGCTACATCTCAGGAAGAAGCACCCCCTTGCCCTTCTTCCTTCTCAGCCTGGCACAAAGGGAAGTCCCCCACTTGAGCATACCCAAAGGGAAGTCCCCCACTTGCTCCAAATCCCCTTTCCCCCCAAAGCAGAGGGAGGCCACCCTGAAGCAGTGGGGGAAAGCTGCAGACAAAGTGGGGTGCATTCCCAAGGTGAGCAAGATCACCCAGACCACTGGGGAGATGCTTGCTCTGGATAGCTAGCTCTTCTCCCTTGTTGAGTGGCTAGGGTTCAGGCAGCTCATGGCCCCATCTTACCAGGTGCTCACACGCATCACCTTTAGAAGGATGGTGGTGCCCTCCCTGTATGAGGCATTCAGGGAGTCCTTGAGGGAGGAGCTGTGCAACACAGGGCTGCAGGTGACCTTGCACTTCACCTCCAACATCTGGAACAGCTGGGATGGTGATCACGCCTACCTCTCCCTTACAGGGCACTGGTGCAATCAGTCAGGCTGTAGGTGGGCTCTCCTCCAAGCCAAGGTGCTGGATGAGCCCTGTTGGGCAGGCCAAGTTTACCTACGGGTTCATGGTCACCAACAATGGGGCCAATATGGTCAAGGCCATCCTTGATAACAACTTTGTTGGCATCCGCTATGTGGCACACAGGCTGCACCTCATAGTCAGAGACAGCTTGGAGTGGGACAGGGATGCTGGTGATGGTGCTGTGACTACCACTACCAGCTAGCCAATTTCAAAAGTTAGTGTTACTGGTCCACTCTCAGAGCTGGACGGGGCACTCACTGCATCACCAGCCAGGAGGGGAAGAACATGTCCCTGCTGAGCTCTCATGCCAGGATGAACTTGGAGATCTGGGACCTCCTCCTTTCCCATACCCCCAGGCCATGTCCTGGGCATGACCACTAAAACGGCACCCTGCCAGGGTAGGGAGGCCCAGTGGGACTGCTGGCAGTGCAGCAGCTCCATAAATGCCAGGACCGATGACCCCCTGGTGAAAGGCACATCTTTGACAGGCCTGAGGCTTGCTGGTTGTAGTGGAGTTGTGAGGGTCCAAGTGAGCTCAGCTTAGCTGCCTGGGATGCCAGCTTTTGGGTTGAAAAACCTTTTGTCAGGTTGACGAAGCACCTGCAGTTGGTCTGTGTGTATGTGGTTTCTGGATGGAAGGAATAGTAAAGAAGCCAGAGGCTGGCCTGGCATACAATGCAGGCAAGGAAGCCAGTCAGTGAAAATGGAAGTGGAGGCATCAGAAGGTGAGGGGGATGTAGTAGCACAGGTAAAAGTGCAGAGGTACCTGGGGAGTCAGATGTCTGGCAGGTTGTAGTGTGTCACAATTCCACTGTCTAATCTATATTGGGTTCATGAGTTTATGTACCTAGGAGGCTGATGAAGTGAAGTTCATAGTCTCAGCTCTGAAAAATGGTTTGCAAGTTGTTCCCTCTCAGGATCAGGCCTGAGAGATTGGAGGCAGAGTACTTAATTTGTGAGGAATGTGCCCCCACAGGTAGTTGGGTATTGTTGTTTTTGATAGATTCTGGTGTTCAGTTTGTGGGGGTACTGGAGATATAGTTGGCAGGTTTTGTGTTTTGACCTGTAGGAAACTGGCTTCAGTTCTGGTGATGAGGTTCAGTGCTTGTTTGACTTTAATTTCTTTCATCCAGGACCAGCAGACACACCAACTGCAGGTGCTTCCTCAGCATGAGGAAGGGTTTTTCAACCCAAAAGCTTGCTAAGATACATTTCTCTAACTATATAGTTGGTCTACTAAAAGACATCAGATTGTCTTACCTGTTGCCATGTAAAGTGATGGACCGGACTCAGGCTGTAGGGGAGGAGAAGGCCTCATTGGGCCACACTACCGTGTTGTGTAGAGGATCCTATGCCAGTAAGGGCGCACCTTCACACACATATCACGAGTTTTGCCTGTCATCAGCCAGAGATGCAGGGCCCCAGAAGCTAGAAACCCCTGCACCTATCTCCTTGAAACTTGGTAGGCTTCGTGGCCTCAGCAGGAGCTTACATCCCTGCAAGTTTAAACCGAATCAGCCAAAAAATGACAAAGTTATTTCATTGATTCCCCATTATACTCTATGGTTGAATCAGCACCAAATCTTCCAAAGCCAGTTTGGCTGAATTGATTTGGAAGAGTGATTTGAATCTCTCAATTGAATCGCTGGCCTCTGAATTGGCCAAATCTAATAGTTCCCTATTCACACAGGCCTAATGTATACCAATTAGAAAAATCAGTAAGCCAAGTACTGATGCCCAGGGGAACACCCCCCTCCCCCCCCATTTTAAAAAGTATTTATTGAACTTAAAAATGTAAAAATATATTTTATGATTTTGAAATTTAATATGAGTCAACATTGAAACAATTTTATTTCCCCCCCCAAAAATTCCTGAATTTAGACTTTATTTCAGTTCAGAAGGAATGCCTTCATTTCCCAACAAACCATGAGAATTTTAGGTTAAAGCAAAATTCTGAGTTTTGGACAGTTTTGCTTTTAATTTTACCTAACTATAACTATTTAGACTGACATTGTCCATACTAGGCATCTCTTATGGCTAATTTTTAGGAAGAGATACAGCTATAACAATTGTTCTATTTTTGAGAATCAAGTAATGAAATATTAATATTAAAACAACAACCATCCTTGAACAGCTTACAGATCCCCTGTATCTCATAGTTGAGGCCGAATATTTGGTCAGGGGGAGGGGGAGACTTTGCATCTAGTATGTCACTTGTAGCATCCCTGTCAAAATTCATCCCAGTTTAGCTAAGTTATAAACCTTAGGAAACATCTATTCCCATAGAGATGTCTTCAACTGCATAAGCTGAAGTGTATAGATTTTAGTCAATTTTAAAAGATTCAGGGACAGGTGCTGAGAGCCTGAAAGTGAAATGCAGAAGGGCTGGGTGTTAATTTGCTGGAGGTGGTGGGGAATAGTGGGAGATGTGGGAAACATCAAATGCAGATCTATAGCAAGGAGAAGATGGATCGTCTGGAAAAGGAAAAACTGGACTGGGAATACGTTTGGGGGAAGAACAGGGATGGGGAAAAACAGGAGCTGGAAGATAGGGTGAGAACTGACTGAGCAAAAAGGCTGAGACAAGGTAGGTAGGTACGTAGTAGTAGGAGGAACAAAAGACTGATACTGGATGATGAGCCTAGGGAAGTGAAGGTTTGGGTTTCAACATAAAGAGAGGATTGAACAGTAAACCATAAGGAAGAGATAGGGACTAGCTGGGTTACATGATGGAGACTGGAACAAATCAGAGAGACCAGGACAAAACTGGTTTAGTTTGGGGAATCTATGCTCATGCTCCTCTTCATAGCCTGTAAGAGAACCATGGACTCTCAAGTCACATCAGCAAATAGCTATCTAATTTATCAGCCAAGTACACACCTCATCCCCTCCAGTGCTTATCCACATAGAGAAGGGCAACCCAAATAATACCACTACCCAACCATGCATGAATTTATGCAACAGTTTGTGCAATGCATTTAAAGGTTCCAGACCTGCTGATAACCAGAGTGAGGGGCAATCTGATACCACACAGTAACATTCCTGTTTCAGTTTGCTTTTAAAAAACCCCAACAAAACAACAAAAAACCAAAAACTTGGAAACTTGGAAACCCTGAATGCAAACAACATTACTAAGATTGCTAATTCAATCATCCTAAGATTACGGCCTAGCAAAATTAAGTTTGCCTTTGTAATCTTAGTTTATATCCCTTGGGTCATTATGAGGCATAACATGACCACTATTTTCCACCCCGCTCACAAACTGTGGGCTTGTCATTTTTGGAGAGAGTCCAGCAGAGGGCAAAGAAAGTGGTTAGAGGGCTGGGAAGCATGACTTACAAGGAGAGGCTGAGGGAACTGGGCTTATTTAGCCTGCAAAAAGAGAAGACTGAGGAGGGATTTAAATAGCAGCCTTCAACTGCTGAAGGGTGCTTCCAAAGAGGATGGAGCTAGACTGTTCTCAGTAGTGGCAGATGACGCAACAAGAAGCAATGGTTTCAAGTTGCAGTAAGGGAAGTTTAGGTTAGATATTAAGAAAAGCTCTCTCACTAGGAGGGTAGTAAAGCACTGGAACAGGTTACCCAGAGAGGTTGTGGAATCTCTACCCTTGAAGGTTTTTAAGACCTGTCGACAAAGTCTTGGCTAGGATGATATAGCTGGGGTTAGTCCAGGGGTGGGCACTTATTTTGGGTGGAGGGCCAGTTACTGAGTTTTGGCAAGCCATCAAGGGCCACATGACAGGCAGCCAGGGGAAGATAAAAATTAATTTTCTAAATTTTTTAGAGGCCCTGTGGGGCCGGATAGAATGGCCTGGTGGGCCGCATCCAGCCCACGGGCCGCCTTTTGCCCACCCCTGGGTTAGTCCTTCTTTTAGCAGGGGGTGGGACTAGGTGACCTCCTGAGGTCCCTTCCAACCATCATTTTCTATGATTATTGCTAAAAACAGGTGCATTTTTTTCCTTGGAGTAAAGAAAGTGAGAGGAGCTTGCATGGTCTTCCTTGTGTTTTTACCTGGAAAAACATGTATTTCACTTACCCAGAGGTACAAAACGTACCTCTTGAAGACAAGCCCTGAACTGCTTCTCAAGTCATTTAAATCAAACTTCAAAGGTGGTCACTAATCATATGTCCCTCTTTGTCCAAGGCATCTTGAGATCCTATGCTTGCCAACTGAACATTCACTGGTGCAAGTGAAGCCAATGCAAACTGTAGGTGCAGACAGAAGTGATGTTTGTCACACAGTTGGCTCCTTGAAATAGGTCTAAAGCCATTCCCAAACAGATGAGCATAGCTGCAGAGCCCTCCAATCACATGAGGAATTAACCCTCATTGTATGAGGTTTCAAATGAAGCCACTCCTAAGTGGAACAACTTTATTAATTGCCATCTGCTCCATTGCAACAGCAGCTCAGCTTAAGCTGCTGTTTCTGGATGGGGGTGGAAAAGGCAGGGGAGGAAGGTTCCTTCAGGGGTGTCTCAGCTCTGCTGGAGTGGGTGGGGATTGGTGGATTGGAGCCCCTTACCTCAGTGAGCTCCAATCTCTCTGTCCCGCCAGTTCAGTGGGGCTTAGAAAACCCCAGAACGATGTCCCTCCCCACCTCCATTCAGAGACAGCAGAGCGGACGGGGGGGTGCGGAGGATGGGGAAAAGGCAGGGGAAGATGCAGCCTCTCTCACTGGATTGGCTCCAAATTGCTGCTGATCCTTTTACCCTCCCAATCCAACAGTTAATGTCTGTTAGATTGGGAGGATTGGTCTAATTCATGGCAATTTATATGACTTGCCATGAGTTATACCTGGGAGCTGCACTTCTGTCTGCACCCTATGTGTAACAAGTGTATGAAGTAGCATATAGTACTCTGTGCTATCATAAAGCAGGGGTGTTGTGAAAACTAATGTTTGTGAATCTTTCAGATACATAGCCCTTATCACTTTTTCACTGCAGTGAGAGCCCATAGGGCCTGTGGGGGAAAGCATTATTTGATGATATACTTAGAGGCAGCATCATGCTGCATACAGCCAAAAGGGCCAAATTGAAGTTTTATAACCCTCTAGGGCTGCCTCAGTATAGTCTACTGTTCCCTTTCCCTTTGTTTCAAGGTATCTACTCACCTCTTGCCTCCCTCTGCTTGATGTTATTGAACTTGGGAGGTAGGCCCTCAGTCCTGTAGAGGAGGAGCAACTATAAGCATCCTGTTCCTCAGGCAATTCTGTGAGGAGTCATTGCCTTGCCTTCTGTGATCTTATGAGATCACAGAAGGCCTTCTATCCCTGAACAACTGTCTAGTTTGATAGCTTCCCCCAGTTTAGTTTCTTGAGTAGGCCAGAACAGCAACAACAAAGAAAGGACTACTAGCTTAGCCCAGGCCAATGTGAATGTCTGTCCTGTTTATCCTGGCATTGCCTTTTCCTTGTTGGCCTACTCTTAGTATTCCCATCACCCCCACCTCCTCTGAACAATCTTGGTGGGCTTGGCCACTCTGCAAGTCAGTCCAACCAGAGTGCCCTCCCATAGTTCCTCTCTGGATTCCACCCCCAGGCTGCTGTGGGTCTCCCTGCCACAGCCCTTCTGGGTTTACTTACACTTTCCATTAGTCCCCCAGCAGGAAGTTCCTAGGTAGACCAGAATGACCCCCTCTTCCTATAGTGAAGGGCTTATATAACTCCTGACTCGTCCTCCTTCTAGTCACCTGATCTGGGATCCTCTCCCTTGGCTAAAGGTGTTTTTTATTGATTTCCTCAGCAGGCCATTGCTGAGAAAACAAGCTTCCAGCTGCTTATTATCTGCATCTCTGCATCTTTCTAACTCTACTGCTTAGTCCTGTGCTCAGTAACAGGGCTTGGCCCCTGTTACAGCATGCAGAGGCAACCTCAGTTCTGTCATTTTCTAACTGTTGAGTAATAAAATGGCATATTATATCCACCCCATTTTCTGCATGTCCAAATATTATCTGATTTTTTTAACTGACCAGGGGTACTTAATGAGCCATCTCCAGTGATGTGCAGGTCACTTTCTTGACTTATAGAATCATAGAAAAGCAGGGTTGTAAGGCACCTCAATGTCATCTAGTCCAGTCCTTTGGTCAAGGCAGCATCAGCCCTATCCAAACCATCCCATTCCTAAAACTATACAAACAACCCTGTTACACACTTACAAGATACCTTCCCCAGAACATCAAGAACACCTTAACATGCCACAGTAGAACAGGAAAAGGGCACACTAATGAGAATACTGCCAATGTCCCACCATTGGTAGGCTTGTTAAATACACTCAAGAGATCTATAGAGGAAGGCAAAACCCTACTAAGTCTATAACAATCTGACCATCATGTAAATATCTTCCTGACTCCAAATGTAACAATCAGTTGGACAACACCCTTATCGAGGAACTTCCAGGTTTTAGTGCCAGCATGTAGAATCAAATCCCCAGCCTTGGCCAAAGCCAACATGCAGTGTATCTAAGGAAGTCCAAACCCTCCCCACCCTGTAAACCTGTAGCAACAGGATGGGGGGAAAAAATCGCTTTCCAGCCCCATGTGGCAACCAGCAAAGCCTGGAAGCATGGAAAAAAACTAAACACTCTCCACTACATCATACAACCTACGAACTGTGAGCAACTCACATTCCCTTTCTATTATCCTTTCCCCTCTACAAACTTATCCCAGTCCTTTTAACCATCTTTTGTAACTAAGTTGGTTGTGCAGCTCTGCTTCATTCTCCTGTTGCTGAGCATCATCCTTCCCAATATCTACCGGATCTAGACTGCTGAGCTCCTGTTATGATCTCCCAGTGATCCATGAGTAGGGGACTCCTGGGCTTCTAACTGTTGCTCTTCACAGCATACTCCACGCATAGCTACCCCTCAGTCATCCCTAGCTAGTTCTTATCCAATCTCTTCTTGAGAAATCTCCAATGAAGGAGGTTTCACAACTTCTAGGAAGTCTATTTTACTGTCTCCTTGTTCCAAGAGTGACATTTTTTTTCCTGGTATTCACTCTATTCTTACCTTACTGCAATTTCAAGCCAGTGCTATATTTCCTGCTTTCTGCTGAGATGGAGAAAAGACATTGTTTGTCTTCTTTGAGGCAGTCATCAGATGCTTGCAACCTGCTGTCACGTCCCCTCTTAATCACCTTTTCTGAAAGATGCACATGTCTATTTCTTTCAACCTTTCCTCATATGACTTACCTTTCAAGCTGTTTATCATTTTTGTTGCCTACCTCTGCACCATCTCTAGATATTTGATACAGTCTGCACCACCCTAAAGATTTTGAATTTAAATTTTTCCTTCTACTGTGTATTACTTAGCATTTATAAACATTGGATTTCATCTGTTGTGTTATCCATTTGAAGAATATTTTGGGTCATAATTCTCAAATCTTAGAATCACAAATTCTGTTCAAGTCAATAGGAGTCACAACTATTCAGCAACTCCAAGTGCAGGTACTGAAATAGAGTGGCTTTTTAGATTTCAAGAGAAAACTAGAGGACATAAGGGTGTCCGGTTTCATATCAATAGAGGACAGAAGACAACTGGACTGTCCTCTATGAAGGTCACCCTATCAAAAGCACACCACTGCCATTTTCTTCATGCTGACATGCATTTCGCTGCTTATACAACTGCAAGAGTCGCAGTGCCAGGCGCCTTTCAAAGCGTCCAGCGCTGCAGTGTTTCCACATGTAAAAAACGCCCAATGTGCTCAATAATGCAAGTTAAGTTGTTTTCTCTATGGTACTTAATTAGAAAGTTGAAACCTGGATGTCAACATAAACATATAAGCGCTAGACTTTTACTCTTTTTGTATAGATCTTATCCTGCATCACATAGAAGACAATTTAATGCTGTAATCACATGGAAATGTTTATAGCTAACTGGTTGGAAAATTCTTATCCTTCCATCTCACTTCAATACAAGCACAAAGCAAAATAGACAAGTCCTATTTCCTTGTTATTTCATATTTGCCAGAATGCAAAAACATGTTTTTGCATTGTTTTTACTCTAACATAATTATCTCCACATTCCCAGGGCCACTAGCCAAAGACTGTATAACCCAGCGATAAGAAGTCTATTTTAAAAGGCAAAAATAAAGTATTTTAAATCCTTGTTTCAGAGAGGCATAAGATTTTTCAGGCTTTCATTGGTAACAACCTGTTTCTTCAGATGAATCAGTCTCCTGCACTGTAAATTGATGCTGTATTTGTCACTAGAGAAAACCTTTTCTTCTAGGATCCTGCTGATGTACAAGTCCACTGTCCCACTTCAAGTCCCTCTGAAGTGTGCAGACAAAATATGCTAACTCTTTATCTGGGGATAATAACTATGTGCATCTATAAGAGGGGTGGGAAATTATTTGGGTTGGAGGGCCACTTAAGGAGTTTTGGTAAACTTTTGCAGGCCGGGGCAGTTGGGGTGCTGACCCAGCCTGGCACAGTCGGGGACAGGTGTGTTGACCTGGCATGGCATGTTGACCAACCTGGGAATCCCGTGGGCAGGGCATGCTTGGCAGAGCAGATAGGATAGGGCTGCAGGCAGGTGGAGAGCAATGTCCAGGAGCAGGTCAGGCAGGTGAGGCCAGGATCACAGGGTGGTGATAGCACTGGGCCAGGGCCTGGGGCAGAGCCACATGTGTCCACAGAACTGGTGCCCATTGCAGGGACATGTGGGGAGTGAATTGTGGCTCTGCCCTGGGCCCGAGCCCTGTGTTGTCACTGCCCCACAACCCTGGCCCAGGCTCTGGCCCCTGCCCACCCATTCTGCTCCTGGATACCACTCGGCACCACCCACAGCCCTATCCCATCTGTCTGGCTAAGTGCACCCTGCCCATGGGCTGGTCTCCATGGAGACTGCACCTGCCTGCCTGCCTTGTCTAGAGACCCCAGAGGTGTGTGTGAGGCGGACAGGCCAGGGTGCCCAGGCAGCAGGGCCGGGTCTGGCAGTGGTAACCAAAACAATGGCAGCGGCATCTGGGCAGAGTGAGCTACTGCTATGGAGGCTGCCGGGAAGCAAAATCTGGCTGCCATGCTGCCCCCACCCTGCCATACACTCAGGGGCAGTGGGACCAGCCACATGTACCACCCAGGCTGTCCCTTGTGGCTGGGCTGAGTGGGGCTGAGAGATGTGCCATGAGCTGGGTTGAGTCCCTTGGTGGGCTGAATCTGGCTCATGGGCTGTATTTTGCCCACCCCTGATCTATAAGGTTAGTGCAGGTCATTCCCAGGACAAGCCAGCCAGGCTGTTTGCTTTTATTGACTGCTTACTGGCAAAGGAGCAGCAATGCAGTTTGGAAGGATGATGCATGTAATTGACAATCGGGCCCACATCAAACGACATATCTATTTACAGCCCAGATGTGCTAGCCTACCCTGCTTTCTTCCTGACTTCAGACTAACAAGATCTTTTCTGTGAATCAGACATTATAGTTGGAGGTGTTGCAGACATTTTTGCAAGAGGGTTACACAAGCAGTAGACTGTAGGGGTCATCAAGAGGGGTCACATTCTGCAAACTCACTTTTTTTTTAACAATTCTAGCTCTCAGCTCTGAAGGTAGCCAGAGCAACTCGTAAAGCTAAACAGAGAACAGGGCAGCTTGAGCAAACCATATTTATTTGGGCATGGGTGAATGTAAACAAAGCAGCAACAGGAAGTCACAGGGCACCTCTACAACAGAAGAAAGTGAAAATTAAATGTGACTGTTCTTGTCTACCAGTGAGGCAAGATGGCTGGTGTTGGCAGTTGAATGGGCAATATCTAATAAAAACTTGCTCTGCAACGGGGCTTTTCAGAATCAGCCATCATTTGAAAAGATCAACTTTGCTGCCTCTCTCCTGCCCTAGCATTCTGCTGCCTGGATTACCCCTGGCCCTGGAGATCCCTCTGGCTGCCACTATCAGCTCCATAGCAGGGTTGGAATACAGGAGAGGCTCAAAAGGCTGCTAGAAATCTCTCTTCCCACAGGCTGAGTGTACCTGCCTTACCTTCAGGGCTTTGGCAAAAATGGTAACAGTTGTTAAAATAAATTGAAAGATTAGGCTTATTTGTTTGTCTTTCCATAGAGCATGAAGGCTTTCTCAGGCCTCAAGGGCTGTTGCTAGCATTGATATTATAGATGCCACAGACACAGAGCTAGTCATTCTGGAAGTTACAAGGAAGTGACTATGAAAAAAAAGATGTGCTCTCTGACTACTGTGGAGGCAGCTAAAGGCTTGTCAAGCCTCACTCCTACTGGAGCAGGAGATTAACTTTAAATTTAAGAGAAATGTATACACATATATATGTATCATTTCCCAAATGGGAAGAAGGACACTGGGGAAGAAGAAGAGCTCACTGAGTAAGGACTCTGTCTTTTCAATTTCCTCTTTGAGACCATTAAAAGTAAATGTTCAACCAGGCAATCGTGACAACGCCAGCTCTCTATTCCCCCTGCTCAAAAGGTTTCCAGGAAACAACAGAGCAGCATCCAGAGTGAAAATTAGAGGTAGGAACTGGGGATTTCAATTTGATGCTCCTATCTAAGAGAAGTTTGGACTCCTTTACTAAAATGAATATTTCATATTAGGGATTGCCCATTCCTCCATGTCATTATTTGCACGCCCAATACAAATATTGAATCGGTTAACTTGTTTTAACATGGCTCTTGCTTATGCAATCTCTTAGTTTGCCATAGGCAGGTATCCAAGTGCTACAAATCATCAGTGGACATATTTTTCTTCCCCAGTGGTAGAAATATTTTAATCTCACAAAGAGCATCTAGTTCTTCATTTTTCCAAGATATGGTGGAAGTCTTAACAAAAAGCAGCTATTTTACGAGCAACTAAAGCAGCTCTTTTATGGTCAACATCCCTCCCTGCCCAAAATACCCCCCCAAAATAGGGCAGGCAACAGAAACAAGAGCATTGTATGAGGAGGAGAACATAGGACAGGCAGCTGAGAAGCAACTTGTTCAGCGAGCACAAGGCAGGGAACAGAAAGCTGACTAGCAGGCCAGGTGAG
>NW_005842577.1:29477-45820 GCF_000455745.1 Alligator sinensis
CTCAGGGAGTGTAGGGGGTTAATTTGTGGCAAGCCTACCAAAAAGTTTGTTCCTCACTGCTTTTAAGTCCAAGTGGAGCACATTTTCAAAAGAAATTTTTTATTCTTATCATTTCCAAGAACTAGTCATTACTTTCCTCTTCCTTCTTTTATGTTTGTCCAAAGGATCTGGTGGATTAATAGATATCAGATGCATCTGCCATAACCCAGTTGACCTCGTCTCACTCCAGATGTCTCCAAATCTGACAGCATAAAACGTAACTTTCTCCAACAATGCATTCACAATTTAAGGGCCCCCACATGGACGTAGTAGGGAAATGCACCTTATCATGCACCTTGCAAGCCAACCCAATGATTTCAGTGCCACTGACTTGATGCAACTGAGAAAAGAATACGGCACAGGGTATTTCCTTTTCAATAAACACTTAGGCATAACCACATCTTTATGAGAATTATTTGTTATTTTTCTTTTTTTTTTCTCTTCTTAACAGATACCTAAAGTGTTTGTGATCACTGAATGAGTATCTTACATAACTTTCCCCTTCTAATCTTTACATCTTTTGGATGTCTTTCTCACAAAGAAAGCTTAGAATCATCTATCCTGTAAAAAATGCACCCAAAAGCCCCAAGCTGTCTAGGCAGGAAGCAAGGAGTTGTATGATTATTTTATAACTGAAAATAGAATTTTCACTCTCTTTTTAAATACTAGATAATCAACAGTGGAAAGAGTAAGAGTTACCCTGTTTTCCTATATGACAATATATGAGTCACTCAGATAAAACTCACTGAGGAAGAAAATGTCACTGAGAAAGTATTTTTCAACAGTTTCCTTTACAGCTGTCTTTGGTCATGCGTAGGGTGGTTGTGTATCTGAAAAATGGGATATCTTGGCTTTCTGGGCCGGTCCCTTTTGGTTTCACAAAAAACAATGTTTTGATTCATTTTATGTAAACAGTATCCAAAGGATACTGTGCTCACCTACACTGATGAAAATGCCACGTTTCCCAGGGATCACCCCTTAGCCCCTGGTTTGGCCATTGCTGACAAAACATCCTATACCAGTGGGGGCGGCCCTTTCTGGCAAGCATGTCACAAATTAGCCCCACATCCTCCCCAAGTGCCACCCGTTTCCTTACCTGATCTGCTGTTCAGCTTTCTGTGCCCTAATCTGCGCTCCCCACCTGATCTGATGCTGATGCTCTACATTTTGTTCCCTGCTTACTATGCTGCCTGTCCTCTCCGCAGTCTGCTGCATGCCACACACACAGGCTGCCTGTGCCTCTTGTGGTACCCCCACCACAAGTTGTACATCCCTGCTGTATATGATGCCTCCCTGTGATCTCACTGCCTGTCCACCCTATGTAGAACGCCTAGTGTAATCCACTTAATTCATGATTGCAAGAATTAAATGGATCATAGATCTATGGTCAGATCATAGATACTTCTGTGAATGGCAACTTCTTTACAGACATCTTTATGGACTGTCATGCCAGCACAGCTGCTGGACCCAACCGGGGTTAGTTTCTGATCAGTTCACCACATCACACTATCTAAAGTAGCCTGGTGATTAGTGAGGAGGACAAAGGACAGAAAGACTGTGAGACTGTGGGTAGAGAAAGAGAACAGCCAGGGAAATGGGATTGAGAAAAAAGTCTGGAAAGAAAGAATAATTGGGAAAGGAAGAACAAAGTGTAAAGAAAGAAAGAAAGGAAATGTAATAACAGTGGGGATTCTTTTTGCCTCTTACCCAGAATTGCCAAATTCTTTCTGTGTACATCTGTCTGCACCTGCCAACATCTTCCCATACTGTTGCCTCCTACCATCACCAGCTAGATTTGGGACTTGGTTTTCCATTAATCTTATGCTCTGATCTAAAAATAACAACCTGGTAACAATAACAATATTGTTCTTTCCCAGTGATCATCAAGCACACCTTGACCTTGTATGGATACCTTTAAGAGTGTTATGTATAAGTTGTTACATTGGCCTGAGGATTGTAGGAGGGAACTGGAGGGAAGAGCAAATCAGTAGGCTAAGAAGTAGGGCTGTGCCAGGCTTTGGACCGCGCTTCAGATTTGGAGAAGATTCGGACGCTTTGGACGCCAAAGCAGCATGTCTGGATTGAAGCGCTGGCTTCTTTAGGCTTTCTGAAGCAGTTCGGAGCTTCCAAACCGCTTTGACCCGCTTTGGAAAACCTTCAGAGCTGCTTCAGAGAACTGGCCATAGGGTATAATGGGGAATCAATGAAATATCCATAACTTTGTTGTTTTTTGTCTGATTGGGATGAAACTTGCAGGGGTGGTAGCCTCTGCTGAGACCATGAAGCCTAACAAGTTCCAAGAAGATTGGTGCAGGGATTTGGGGGGAACTGCACCCCAAATTCTTGAAAGCAACTCATGACACGTGTATGTGTTACACCACAGGGGAGTGAAAACTGCAAGGGTGGTAGCCCCTGATGAGGCCACAAAGTCTGACAAGTTTCAAGAAGATAGGTGCAGGGGTTTGGGAGGAATTGCACCTTAAGCTGCTGACAGGCAAAACTCATGACACAGATGACCCTGTGTGTGTTAAGACGCAGCGGGCTGAAAACTGCAGGGCTGGTGGACCTGCTGAGGCCAAAAAGCCTGCCAAGTTTCAAGGAGATAAGCGCAGGGGGTTGAGGGAAACTGCACCTCAAGCTGTGGACAAGCAAAACTTGTGACATGGGTGACACTGTGTGTGTTAAGGTGCAGCAGAGTGAAAGTTGCAGGGATGGTAGCCCCTGCTGTGGTCACAAAGCCTGCCAGCTGTCAAGGAGATAGGTGCAGGGCGAGTCTGGGTTCTGGGGCCTTGTACCTCTAGCTGCTGACAGGCAAAACTTGTGACATGGATGCTTGTGCAACTGTGTCTGTCTTGGGGTATGGGATTGAGGGGGGGAACTACTGCAGGCCTGGCTGCTAAACTACGGTGTTACCAATCAATCATGATTTACTCAGGGACCAGCTCAATACACAGTAGCTAGCTAATGTAATGAGTTAACGAGCAAGGATTAACACCTACAAAAACACATCCTAAGGAGAGGAAATAATCAATACAGACAATCAACTGCCCCAAGACAGACACAGTCAGTTGCACAAGTACCCATGTCATGAGTTTTGCCTGTCAGCAGCTAGAGGTGCAGGGCCCCAGAACCCCTGCACTGATCTCCTTGACAGCTGGCAGGCTTTGTGGCCGCAGCAGGGGCCACCATCCCTGCAGCTTTCACCCTGCTGTGTCTTAACACACACAGTGTCACCCACCTCACGAGTTTTGCTTGTCCGCAGCTTGAGATGCAGTTTCCCCAAAACCAGTTATCTCCTTGAAACTTGGCAGGCTTTGTGGCCTCAGCAGGGGCCACAACCTCTGCAGTTTTCAGCCCACTGTGCCCTAACACACACAGGGCCATCTATGTCATGAGTTTTGCCTGTCAGCAACTTGAGGTGCAGTTCCCCCCAAACCTCTGCACTTATCTTCTTGAAACTTGGCAGGCTTCATGGTCTCAACAGGGGCTACCTGCACGTTTCATCCCAATCAGACAAAAAAAACAACAAAGTTATAGATATTTCATTGATTCCCCATTATACCCTATGGCCAGATCTCCGAAGTGGCTCTGAAGCCAAGGCGCCCCCGGGGGTTACAAGAAATAATGGCCACAAGCTAGCAGAGAGCAGATTTAGATTGGACATTAGGAAGAACTTCTTCACAGTTAGAGTGGCCAAGGTCTGGAATGGGTTCCCAAGGGAGGGTGTGCTGTCGCCTACCCTGGGGGTCTTCAAGAGGAGGTTAGATAAGCATCTAGCTGGGGTCATCTAAACCCAGCACTCCTGCCTATGCAGGGTGTCGGACTCGATGATCTATTGAGGTCTCTTCCGGCCCTAACATCTATGAATCTATGAATAAGTATCTTGAGCACACCTATAATGATGACAGCTGAATAACAGAGCTCTGGCTCAACCCTAGGCTTTTTATAAAGAACATTCAGATGTGTTAGATTCAGGTATGTCACTTTGTCATACATGTTAGGGCAGTTGTCCCAACCTGGCACAGAACAGGAATGTAGACCTGAAATTAAATTTATCAAGTGTTTTACCCTTTCCTGTGTTCTGAGAAAATGATAAGGAAAAAAAAGGGATTAAAAAAACACAAAGACGAGTAACAACTAACTGGGCAGCTATCGCTTCCACATTTTAGTCTCTGGGACATTCAGTCTACCTCAATATGTGATGACCTGTTACCAAGAGGCTTCTTCAGTAATAGTTTGTAATCCAAGCCACTTTCTTCTCAGTTTAAGGGCAAGAGAGCACTCTTCCTTTCATTAAGTCACAATAAGGGAAATAGATAAGGGACAGAGGCTTTTTCCTCTTCGCAGGGTCAGTCCACTTCAAGCTGGGCTCCTCTTTCTGTCTCAAGCTCTAAAATGCCTTGTAGTTGTGATGGGACAAAGTTAGGGCCACTTTTACTCTTTGTTTTTTTAGGTGCATCATGAGCTCCACATATTTAAAAAAGTGTTCCTTCAGCAGTTTTCTCACAGGGCTTGATCCAACACTAGCAGACCTATTTTCAATCAGCATTTTGCTTTTACCAAATATCAGAAGCTCTAGAATTCTACTTCTAATTCTTCTAATGGAAAGAATTAGGAAAGAGAAAGACTATGTTGATCTGCCTTCAATCCTCTCTCCCATAGGCTCATTAACAGAGATATTTAGACATGTGTAATAAAAATAGAGCTTGATTGCTGAATCATAAAATTGAAATAACTTTGGGTTCAACCCAAAATTTATATTTTCATGTTTTCTTGATGACTCCAAAGAGCTTTGATTTGACTGGGGATGCTTTTGACACAAGCAACAAATGGAAATGCAGGCACAACTCACATTATCATCTTTGCTAATGGTGTTTTCTCTTTTACCCTGGAAGCTAATGACTAGGACATTCACTCATGTAAGAGACCCAGGTCCAATTCCACCTCCTCAAACATCATGCTATCCATTATTTAGAGGTAGGTTGCTCTCAATCTTTTCTGTTGACACTGTTCTACTTTGTATAAATCTTTATAATGAATAATTATATTAATAATTATTAACTGGAGCAAGCACTGGGATCCAGGTACTTCTGATTTCCAAGCTCTAGGATCACTCAGTTTTCTTGTCTGGATCCAAGAATTTTTATTCTAAGTGAAAACACCTTAACAAGACAAACTGTAGGAGACCCACTATAAGTACACCATGTAAGCCTAGTCATTTGGAAATGCTCCTAAAATGTTTGAGATATTGATCCAAATCCCGCCTCTGCCTCTTTCAGAGCCAGACAATCTATTTGTGTCTTCCAGATTCCAGGTAAATGCCTGAACTAGAATGGCACCTACCTTGATGTCCCACAATTTTTATTTTCAGTTAAACATGTTCAGTGAAACAACTGCAAGTCACTCAGAACTGTGATTTTTGGTAAATGAAGTATTCACCCACTTCTAATTACTAGCTCCCTCCTGGCTATTTTCTACCTATAAAAGTATATTTAATCTGTATCTGCTCTGGATTCTGCTTGTGTGATAAGATCCTGCTCCTCTGGAGTTCCTGAAAGTTCACTTTCCTGACTTCTTTATTTTCTACCTGTTCCTGAGAAAAATGCAATAAGACTGTTGGGAGGAAATGGGAACTAAAAGGGAAAGAAATATTCAAATGAAAAAATAATTCAGCACACATCCTGTATCCAAGGCTTTTTATTCTATCATTAGAATGTAGGACTAACTTCCTTTAACTACAAAAACAATGTTTATGAGGAAAAAATGATTTTTTTTTAAACAACCTCTCCAATAATTTAACTGGCAAATTACAAAACTGAATTCAAATGAATTCTGTGAACTTCTAAACCCTCCCTGCTGTAAAATACTATTGGCTGGGTTTTGATGGAGCAGCCAACTTGGACTGAAACAAAGCCAAGACGCGTTTGTTCATCACAGGCACAGAAGAAAGTATTTCTACTGATCCAGTTTTACTTTTTTCCAGGTCAACAAGGATTGTGAAACTATGTGATTTAGCTAGTTCCTCAGTTCCAGTTACAAAGAAACTTTAGGAAGGCAATATGGTGCTTCACCATCAAATGTTAAATAATTCTTGAAGCCAAAAATTATTAGCTTGGCAGCAAGATGTATAGCCTGGTTTTCCTCATTCTTTTTTAGTTTGCTTGTTAGTTTTTTGTTTAAATGGACCTCTGATAAAGTATATGAATTGTTAGCAACCCTGCCTAATGACAGCAAGTCCAAAATAACCAGCAATGTTTCCATTACACATCACCTGATCAGAGCATTTCCAGCATTGTGGAAACTGGATATGTCAACAAGATAACTTTTCTCTCATGGTGGCCCTTGGGTATATTCAGTGGAAAGTTTTTAAAAAAACAGAGTGAAGCTAAGTATTTCCCTCATAAACCCTTTGAAAGTAGTGTTAGAGCACTCTTAAGTGCAGCACTTTTAACTGCTGATAAGCAAGCTAGGAATTATGACTGGAAAAGGGCAAATACAGTGCCCATCTTGATAAAAGGGAAGAAGGAGGATCCAGGGAATTACAGATCGGTCAGCCTGAGTGAAGTACCTGGAAAGATCATGGGACAGGTCCTCAAGGAATCAATTGTAAAGCACCTAGAGGAGAACAAGGGGTGTTTATACACATGCTCTGATAGGTGTGGGGGCAGGGGGAGGGTGTGTTAATTAGCACAGCTCTGAGAGCCTCACTGATTAAAAGCACCCAGACCGTCATGTGTATCAGTGTCCCTGCACTGAAAAATGGTGGTGGGGTGCTTTGAACTAAAGTTCGTCAAATGAGCATTAGTTTAAAGAGCCCTGCCACCATTTTCCAGTGTGGGGATGCTGATACACATGCCGCTGGAAGCTGCTGGAGCATGGTAATTTCACTGCTCCAGCAGATTTGATTATTCAAGTCTGCTCTGATGTGCTGAAATTACAGCATGTCAGAGCAGGCTCCCTGCATGTGTATAGCAGCCCAAGGTGATCAGGTAGAGCAGCATGGATTCACCAAGAGCAATTCATGCCTAACCAACCTGATTTCCTTTTGCGATAAGGTGACAGGTTCTGTGGATGTGGGGGAGTGCTGTGGGAGTGATACACCTTAGCTTGAGCATGACTTTTGACATTTTCTTTAACTTTATTATGACCTGCTTGTTTAAAACTTCTATACAAATTTCAACCAAATGACAAAAAAAAGGTTAAATAATTCCAGATTAATTTATATAAACAACAGCTGTAGGGAAGTTAGTCTGGCAGAAGTGCTATTTCATAAGCAAGACTATTTGTCCAAGACTTGTATAGCGAGCAATTAGATTACAAATATGTAAACAAGAGAGTCTCCCAAGCAAAGAGCATTAACTCAGGTGAATACATTTCCCATTCTGTTGGATATTTTGTCACTTCATATTTGGAACAGCTTAGATCTCTACAAATCCACATCACTTGTGAATTGCCCACTGTGGCAGGACGGGGCCCCCAGGGGTGATTGTGACACCTCCAGTGCCCACACAGCTTCTGCACCACTCTGGCTCCTCAGGTACCCTCCCTTTCCCTTTTCCTGCCATGGCTTGACAGAATTATTTGGTTGTAAAAAGGGAGGCTGCCCCATGGCTCCAGAGCGAGCCCTTGTCTATTCTCTGACCAAAGGGTAATAGATTCATAGATTCATAGTCTGGAAGGCAGAAAGGACCTCAGAAAATCATCAGGTCCAGCCCCCTGCACCAAGCAGGAAAGATAACTGGGGGTCAGGTGACCCCAGCAAGGTGACCGTCTAGTCTCCTCTTGAAGATGTCCAGCGAGGTGATTGCACCGCCTCTGGAGGGAGCTTATTCCACAGTCTGGACACCCTAGCTGTGAAGAAGTTTTTCCTAATGTTGAGCATGAATCAGTCTTCCAGGAGTTTGTGGACATTACTCCTGGTTTTCCCCTCGGGTGCCCTGGTGAACATTTGCTCACTGAGTCCTTGATGTACTCCCCTAGTGTAGCGGTAAAGCTGCTATCAGGTCCCCTCTCGGCCTTCTTTTCTTCAGGCTGAAGAGTCCTAGATCCCTCAGAGTCCCAGATCAGTGGGGTTTCTTCTGGACCCCGCTGATCCCAGTCCCGCCCCTCAAGTATGAAGCAGGGCCCTCCTGGCCCTGTCTGTGCCCCAGGGCACTAGCTGCCGTAAGGGATATTTGTGGTCTCTTTCTACCCTTACAGCCATACCCCATATATGTCACTCAGTTGCCAGTTACTCCCTTGTATAGACTTTGGCTTTCTTAGCCTTAGCCTACAGGTTACTTGGCTGTAGATTTGTGAACAAGGCTCAGTGGCTCTGGCCTTTCAGCCTCAGTCTCTCAATGGCCCATGACCTGTTGCCCTCTATGGGCTCAGGCTCTGGCTCCCTCAACCTCAGCCTGCCTGTGGCTTGCACCCCTGCCCCTGGCAGGGATCAAAACCTAGTGCTCCCCTCTGGAACCCCTGTGGCCTCCTTTTCTCCCTTATTAGCCATACCCAGTCTGCTAGTATAAACCAGAACAAAAATTCAAGCAATCACTTTAAACTCAAAATCTCTGTCTGGGTCAGTAGCTTCCCCATGGGCTGTAAGTCCCCCTTAGCCCACTACTTGAATCTCTGGGGACAGCCTGGGTTAGTCCCTCTCTGTAGCCATGCTGCTTAGGAGCTCCTTCATTTACTGTCTGCAGCACCAGACTGACCACCTGATCTCATGGATGGACTTATGGGCCTCCAAAGTCCTGCCCCTTCCTTTCAGGTGGCTCTTCAGCCACCCACAAAGGTCTCCATTTTGGCCTGACAGCTGGCCTGCCTTTCTCTGTGGTGGCTTTTCTGAGCAACTTGTAGCTTTTTGCTCCTGGGCAGCCTAGATGTCTGTCTGCTGTGCTGCTTCTGCTTGTAGCTAGTTCCTGGGATAATCCCCACCCCCAAGGGTAGCCCCTATCCTGTTGTTATGGGTCTGTCTGCTGTCTGGCAACTAGTCATCCAGCATCTAGCCTGCTGCCTAGCTTCCAGCCCCCCACCCAGCCTCTGGCTCTTTGCTACCCTTGTTAACAAGCTAAAATGTTCACAACTTGAAGAGATGTTTACAAAATTCAGACCAAGAATTTGCGCACTTACCAGTTAGAAACAAACACCCCTCCCTCTCAGTTCCTCAGCTGAAATAGTGAACATTCAGCTAACATACAGAAAATTGAAAAAGAAAAATTCCATAGAAGAAATTCAGACCCACAGGAAAATAATAGCTATTCCACACTCAACCAAGGAGATCCCGCACCAGATCATCCATGTAGGAGTATCACATTGTTGTTCTAATAAAGATATCACATCTCCTCAAAGCAACTTGCCTGCTAGAGTATCACACTGAAATAAGTTATGCCAGCTGAGGCCATGCTTTTTTTTGTTCTGTCCATGGAGAATAACAATCCTAGAGTATTACTTGAACATATTATGCAACATTAATCATACTAGCCAGAACATTGAGATGGGATCCTAAAGTGGCACAAATAAGCAGTCCTTAATAAGCAAAGGCAGACAGTCTCACTGAACGGTCCCCATTCCAACTCATTGCATTCTGATCTGGCATCAACATTTCTTAGAAGCAAACATTTCACTTGTGTTTATTGCAGTGGAGCTGCTAACATAGGGTATTACTTACTTGTTGGGGTACCAATCCCCACCTCTTGCCTTTTACTACCAGTTTTACTTTTAGACACCTTTAGCTTTTGCATTCAAG
The DNA here is from genome assembly GCF_000455745.1 of Alligator sinensis. Lineage (NCBI taxonomy): Eukaryota > Metazoa > Chordata > Crocodylia > Alligatoridae > Alligator > Alligator sinensis. The sequence continues at coordinate 39,247 of NW_005842577.1, forward strand.
GAAAAGGGGATTCAAAACATGCTGGCACTTAATTACAAACATTTAGCAAGAGGCTGCAAAGCATCCCTGCCAAATCTTTTCTTATTCTGATTGCAGTGACTATGCTAATCAGTTGTCAGCCTAGGCACCTCCTAGGCTAGGGATAGAAAGTACACATAAACCAGTCTAAGTGACTGGAAATTGGCTCAAATCTGTAACACAATAGAAGTTGAGTGCACATAAGCTACTTTCAAAATGAATTAAACTAATTTAACATAAACCAGGATGGATATACCTGCAGACTTAAGTTATTTAGGTTAAATCAGTTTATTGAACTTTTTTCCCAGACCCCCTCCAGATTCCAGTTAACTCACAGGGCACAGACAGAAGTGCAGCTTCATGCTGTAACTGAGAACACTTGGCAGGAAGGATTCTGAGTTACTACAGTCTCCCAGACCAAACAAGTTCACTGCTGATTCCAGCGGGGAAGGGAATCTGGCTGCTGGCCACCCTACGCCACCCTCCCATTCTGAAAACAGCTCCAAGGCTGGGAGGCAGCTCGGACACAAGTTACTGAAGATGCTCTGTTTTGAAATATCTTCATCTGACATTTCAAATGTCTTCATGCAATGAGCATTCTGATTTTTATGGGATCAGGACTTTTAAAATGCTTTGCAGCTGCACTTTTGCTTGGTCACAGCTATAAACTGCTTTCTGTGGCCAAATCAGACAAAAATGGTCACTTCTGTCTCTGTCCACAGTCTTCCAGCATCCCATATTGCTTTGCACTCCTCTTCAAACAACCTCTCACAGAGTGGGCAGGCTAGCCTTGGCTCCAGCTGTCTGCTCCAGCCAAGCAGGGAGGCATGCTCTAGCACCCTGTAACTTCTGGTCTGGGTCACTGCCAGCATGTGGCTGCATTTTGGGAATCAAAAGTGAATGTCTGTTCACTTGCTTATTGGTTCAACCTATACAGTTTAGACTAACCTGAGAAGAGTGAATCAATTCAGCCTCAGGGTTTTTGACTGTTTGTACTTAGCCCTAGAGGTTTATAAATTTAAAGAAACAGTTAAACTGCAATCTAGCAGATCATCATCAATCAAAACAAAATAGGTTTTGGCTCACCCCACCCTCAACACTGAAATGTGCTGCCAGTGAGAAGAAAATCTACACGTACTTTTGGAATTGAAGAAAGTCTTCCCATGACCCATAATACTGTTAGCTATTTTTATTCTAAAAATAATGATTATCATAACAAAAAACTGAGACTAGAAGCATGTGCACTCATTTGGGGAACCATTTTTTTATTCCATTGCACAATATTTAATCCTTTTTAGGTTTGATATCAGTTTCCTACCTTTATCTCTTTTGCCAGCATTAGCAGAACACATTTGAAGCAACCTCTGAAAAAAGCCATTATATGAGAAGGAACATTTTGGATGAATGTTCACAGCTGAGCTCAGTAGAACATTCAGGCGAGCCCCTCTCCAGCTTCCTGACCAAGCCCCTGTGATAAAAAATGTTGGGAGGATTCACAGGAAGAAACCATCTCATATATAGATCAAGGTTAAGTGAGCACTGGTGACTTGTGTCTGTATCTAGTGTGATCATTAACACCTCTGCATAAAACATGTACAAAAAAGCATAAACCCCCGACCTTGAGTTTGAATGGTAGCACTCTGTCCACTTTCAACAGGTGTTAATGACAACACACAGTGCAAGACAATGGGAAACTGGGGAAAGATCCTGTTTTTAACTCAGTTTAAATGCAGAAAGGCTGTGTATGCTTTTACCCTGCCTCATCCATTGTCATGCCAGCCCTAGTATCCCTCTAACAAGGGATTGTAAGATGGGCTTCAAAAGGCAAGTTTGTAGCTTTGTAGTTCCTGCACTAAGGCTTCCTTTATCCTAATACTGAAACATTGGTCCTGCCTATATCACAGTGACAGACAAGTATATTACATGTGGGAAAGATGCATAAAACATTTTTTCTTTGCTGTGTGGATGGCCTTCCCATGCTCAAGCATGCCAGAGAATCGTGATAAGCATAGTAGAAATAACTAGACTGAAATGTGGGTTCTCAAGATAAATATAACATGATTTTTCTTTCTGTCCCAAGCAAGGATAGGGGAAAGCCTAAGAGTGTAATTGATCCCCAATATTAAACACAAGTATTGCTGTGAGGCCACCTAAAATTTACCTCCCTCCCCCACCAAATGCCCCAGTCACTTTAGAAAATTTGTCTCCCAGTCCTAAGACATGAAGGATTCAACTAATATGTTTATGTTGTTATAAGTATTCTTTGGTCTTATTTAAGTGCCAGATCATGCTTGGTGAAGATGTTTCCCAAATCAGACAAATCTAATTAAGTTTTCCTCATTCAAACCTAAAGAGGTTACAACCAAGAAATGTTTGCAAGGGTTGAAATATTTCTTAAAGTAATTTTATGATGCAGTAGCTGGTGATGATGACCAAAGTGGTCCCTTCCATCCTATATCCTAGCTCTCTAGCAGCTTAATACCGTATACTTTGTTTTTCTCATATCAGAGTCTTGCTATCAGTGGCAGATTATCAAAAGAACCCAGAAGGCTAAGGAAGCACTAGGAAAGAGAAACAGTTTTATCATGTATAGTTAGATGAGTTTAGGGAGGGTAAACTCTGTAGAACTCTGATTAATGTGAAAACATCCCTGAATGATCTTCTGGGACCCACTCTTACCTCCAGATTAAATAGAATCAATTCAGATTAATTTATCTATGAACTCCTACTCTACTCCTTCCACACAGGCAGAAAAAAACATGTTATATCTGTGTCTCATGCATATAAATGCACTAAAATAAATGGTTTTGCATGTTAGTGCAAATTCAGAGAACTGCGAGGCACAGTCCTGTGTCTATTAGGAACGGAAGGGAGATTTCAGTACAGATGTGTAACCCAACAGTAAGATAATGGGATATTTAGATAGTAAGCTATGAGCAATTAAAGAGTCATTTCCTTTCTTTAGAGGGTTTGTGTGGGTAGGTTACAATTTTCACATAATGACAGGGGTTTTTTCCATGTGTGAATGTAAACAGAAATCACTTCCTTTAACTCCTCATGTATGTATAGTCACAGGGAGTGTTGTACTACCAGAATATATTGTGGATTGTTGGTCACAGTAGTAAAAGTTTAAATTTGGAATGGGAGTCAGGAGTTGAAGCAAGGTCATGAATCAGGGTCAGAGGCTAGGGTTAAGAAATAAGCTATGATTAGGGACCAGAGTTCCAAAATCAAGGTGAGAAATCCTGGAGCCAGGAGAAAGATGTTCTGGAGTGGGGCAGCGAGCACTCTGAAGCAAATCCATAGAGCAGCTATAGTGCATTGCCTCAGCTGAGTTTAAATAGGGTGTAGCCACATTCTGGATAAATTTAAAATAACACCTTAGACTTTTGGGTGTGGAGATGTTGTTTTAGCTTCTGGTGATTTCCGGAGTGGGAGAAGGTCATGCAGTGCTAGATCTTTTCGAGCTGTCCAGGCTATTCATTTCACAGAACCATCTCATAATCCATAAAGCACCTGGAAATGAGAGGGAGGAGCCCTCTGTCAAAGACTCCTCTGTCCAGTCCCCTCTGTCAAAGACTCCTGATACTCTCAGAGATACCACTTTGGTAGTGTGACTGGAATATGGCTCATGCTAGTGACATCTCAACTGGGAAGATAAGGTGTCCATGAGATGATCCATCAAAACCAATGTGAGCTAAGTTATGAGGCAGAGAAGTCCTACTTTTGCCAATCCCACTAACTAATCCTAAAGTAACAGAATGCTTTATCCTTCCTCTTACTTAAGAGCTAAAAATACTGCCTTTCATAGCACCCACATTTCCTGCCACCCTATTGTGCTTTCAACACTATTGCTAAAGCAAAAACCTCCACAAAATCCAATTCCTGGCTTGAGAAGAAAAATCCAGTTATCAAGGGTGTAACTATAAATCGTGGTTTCATTGTCAGGCATCCTATGATTATATGGGGGCAGAGAGGAAAGTAAGCGTAAGGATGCAGTCCTGAAAGTAGTGAAGGTTTTTTCCTTCCTTTCTCACTGAATTGTTAATAAGATCTTAATGAATCATGTGCCTTTTTTCCTTACTTCCTCCTGAGACAGTTCTGTGGCACTAAAGTATATTAAATAGGAGACAGAGAAAGTACTAAGGAGCATCTAAAATACTGTAGATGTGGGAGGTATGCCAGGGTGTCTCTTTCAGTCCTCAGGTGTAATTCAGCATCTGATGATAAACATCTTCCTTTGGATAAATGAACAGGTCAAGGACCATGCAAACTCAATCTTAGCTTCTCCATTAGGACTTTAATGAACAGTCTTGCCAAAAGTCTGAAACAGCTGCCCTCCACAGCCACTGAATCCAGATTAGCCTTTTGCAAAGAAAACATAATGGCAAAGAGCACAAACACTATCTAATCATTAGCAATGGTGATTTCCTGGACAGTCTGTGAAAATACACATATAAATTGTTATCACTGTTGGCATGGAAAATAACTGCAAATAGCAAACTGGCTGTAGAAAGGCAGTCGATGTGGGGAATATCTTTGGGAGATTAGAGAGAGTTTCTAGCTGTTGGTTTGTTGGTCAGGCCTTTAGAAACTCTTTTTCAATCCCATTATGACCATAGCTAAAATGGCATGCAGCTGTCTGGTGTGGAGGCAAAAAATAGTCTCTTGACTACAGAAAGTGCAAGTTTCTGATTTGTTGTGGACACTATGTATATCCATATCCCTTGTAATTAGAAGAGCCACACTTTGAGGACAGGCATGGTTATAATCTAATCAAGTATTCTCATTTAGTGAATTATAATACTTAAGTAAGTGACTATGTGCGGCCAGTAGTTTTCACAAGAATAGCAGTGCTTACCCCTCTATCCTGGACAAATTTGAGCTGCTTTAATTAAATTCTGCCCTATTTTCTTTTTTTTCCTCTTTATTTAAAATCTGCCCTTGCAGTTTCCCTAATTGTTCTCCATTTCCTTGCATACATCCTGTTGTGTAACAAGGGATGGCTGCTGCATCCCATGTGAAGCTAAGTGGATTCCATTCATGAAGAAAATAAAAGGTCATGTAGCGGTCAGAGGAGGAAAGCACCAGGGTAGATGTGTGGGATATCAGACAAGGGCACACAAATACATGACTGAGAAGACGAGTGGAGACAGGGAGGGGATCAAGGAAACTAGAAATAGGGGGCAGAGAGGAAGAGATTCAGTGACAAGTGCATGCTTTTTCTTTCTTGGAAGCTCACAGAATGGCTGATTAGATGGGCTGAACATGACCAGATAACACAAAGACTGCACAGGCATAAAAAAGCTGTTGTTTTGGTCTGGCAATGTTTCATTTTTTCCAATGCAAATACCCTTTCCCCTGCCTACTAGGGTTTCTCAGAAAACTTCCACTTGAATCACCAGAAACTTGTATGGAAATTGTTATCTTCAGCAGAGACCACACCTTCCTGCTTTTATGCCACTGAGACAGACCTTAGAAAAACAGCATCCCTGACTCTGTGTCAGTCACAAAGACTCAGAAACAGAGAGAGGAAATGTCTGTGGGCAACATGTCAGTACATTTATCATAATTTGAAAAGAAAAAACTATTTAAAATGATTGCTTTTTTCCCATCTATAAATAGGCTATCAGTCAGAAAGAAGGGGGAACGCTTTTTTAAGGAAGCCTTAGGGATTATGTCAAGGAGGGGGTTCTTACTAGTTACATTTTTGTAAAGTGAGGTATATGGGAAGGATGCAAAAATCTAGAAATCTTGGTTCAGAAATTATACCTCTTATTAGACCAACTAGGAAGTCACAAAAAAATTGTATGTGGAAGGAGCACTCAAGCAGGTTACACTTTTTTGCTACTGCACCTCACTGAGGTGACCCCAATCCCAATCTGCAGCACCTCTTACTGCCTCTTTTGCCTCATACCCTCTTTTGTCAGTGCAACTCTGTCACAGCCAATAAGTTATATCAGTCAGATAGAGCTGGCTCTGCTAATGCCCTGAGCTAGGGGCAGAATTTACACAGAAACCAGTTTAAGTGATCAGAAACTGGTTTAAACCTGTAACAGAACAGAAGTGCAGTGCATATAAACTGCTTTCAAAATGGCCGAAATTAGTTTAAGATAAACTGATTTAGGTCAAACTGGTTTATGGAACTTCTGTCACAGACCCTTGAGCACTGAATCAAGTCACCTTCTTATCTTATGAGAGGAGCGATACTGAGAACACAGAATTAACAGAAGCCAAAGGAAAGAAAAGCCCATATTAACTAGTGGCCTTGTTCAACGTAGTTCTTATAGAAGGATTTTAACTTTATCCCATTGTCTAATGGTACATTCTGTAGAAGAATGCATGGAGTGGGAACTGAGTGCAAAGTTGGCAGTGTGTGTCCCCGCCTGCTTCTTACTCCAGCATCTCCCACATGAGGTGCAATCAGGGGGATTTTTCTTACTGCTCCAGTCCCTCTGGGCACAGGAAGACTGAAGGAGCCAAGACTTTTACTAGACCATGTTCACCCTGATCTGAAGAAAGCCTGAGAAGCAGCATGGGGGGGGGAGCGGGGGGG
>NW_005842577.1:45830-52461 GCF_000455745.1 Alligator sinensis
ACTGAATGTTTGTACTGTTCCCTGTCTTGGCATCATTTTTTAGAAGTGGAAATTTTCCAGACTTTTAATCGAGGAACTGAACTGGATCAGTTTATAGCAGCTTGGTGTACCACTACATTTTTTCTTTTTCCTGGAATATCTGAAATGTAATGTGACACTAAACTTACTGTGGCAGGGCACCTTTTAGGTGTCTGCCACTTTAAAGGCTGGGGCAGGCAGCTGCCAGGTGCCCGATGAGGGTGGTCATTTTCAAACATAGGCCAGCCAAGCAGAGCCAGCAGTTAGCTGCTTGCAGCCAAGGGAAAAGCACCATCTGGCTCCCCTGCAACATGGAACATCCTGGAGGTAAGGGCAGGAGTTAGGGGGATGGCAGGAGGCTCATGGTCCTGGGTAAGACCTAAAACTGCACCCTGCTGGGGATGGGTGGCCTGGTGGTTCTCTTGGTGGTATGGGAGCCCTCAGGAAATGCTAGGCCAGTTGCCTCCCCAGTAAAAGGTGAGTATGGGGTGCCTCCTCTCCTAACCCCAGTCCCACATCCCCAGTGGAACTAAGATCAGACAGGGGGAGCCCAGATTCTGTGTGAGCTCTGAGGCAGGGCCCGGGTCTGGACCTTGGCAGCACCCAGGCTCACCACAGAGTCCTGTGGCTGTAGAGTGGGAGCCAGAGAGAAGCTCCCAAGAGTAGTGGCCCTGAGAGGGGGCTGAGAGCAAGAAGTGAGAGAACCCAGTGTGAAGGAGCTGAGACCATGAGCTCTGGTTGGGGGTGAGAGTCCCACGTGAGACTCTGGAGCTCAGGTGACCTGTAAGGCATGGGACACATAAAAGGGAGGTCAGAACATGTACTAAGGCACTGGTGATAAGGAGAGAGAGAAAATGGGTAGCCTCCCGCCTTAGTAACAACTTCCATATATTTTTATCAAGGCGTGGCAGGAAGCGAGGTGAGAGGTTACTCCAAAGACAGGTGGGTGGCTGGTGGAGACCCGGCGAAGAGGCCACCCTATTATAATTATGCAACAAGTAACTACATATTGAATCACCAACACAGTTCCTTGCAGCAGCCTAACGTGTCTTTCACCTAGGTTCCATTTTGCTTGGCCTGATTTGGTTTTGCTTAGATGAACACCAGAGACCATGTAACAGGGGGCCTGTTCCGGGCCGATCTAACTGTGGCCTGCCCACCTGTTACTGGGCTAACTGCCCGCCTTCTCACCCACCACGCCTTGTTGGAATTAATTGGTTAATGGATGTTAATAAGCAGGAGGCTACCCATTTCCTGCCTCAATGCCAGGGGGCACTATCTGCAGCTCCATTCCTCCCCTACACCTCAGCCCAAGCCTTGCAAATGGCATCCCGATGTTATTATAATCACCGGCCCCCACACTGGGCCCCAGACTCCTTCTGATTGAACCCCACCTGGATTCCTCCCCTCAGGCAGTCTATTCCACCTTCATACCAGAGCACCATAGCTCCCTAAACTGCTTCCCCTTCAGGTACGATCCCCCCAGGACCTTTGGCTCTCTAGCCCTAGCCCACCTCCAAGCCAGTTGGAACCCCAGGCATGCAGCTCTTGGACGTTCCTTGTGGTGGTCCCCTGGCCCTTTGATCCTTCCGGTCCTGGCCCCAGCATTGTCCAGTCAGGGGAAGTTCAGACAGGTGTGAGCCTGTGGCCTCACTCTTTCTCCATGGGGTCCACCTTCCCAACCCTCCAACAAGGGGTAACCCACCCGGTTGTGGGGGCTAGGGGTTAAGGAGCCCTGACCCACCTTTCACCGGGGTGGTAACTGGCTGGCCTTTTCCGGGGGGCTCCCACACCACTAGGAGCCCCACCAGGCCACCCACTCCTGGCAGGTTGCAGTTTCAGGTCATGCCCATGACCAGGAGCCTCCTGACCATCCCCTACAGCTCCTCCCTTACCTTCAGATAATATCAACAGCTCTCCGGCTAGGCAATGTTGTTGCCTGGCCTCCAGCAGCAAAACTGCCCTGTTTATATGGGCAGCTCCCGATTCAAAATGGGTTCCCTCATCAGGCACCTGGCAGCTGCCAGCTCCAGGCCCTTAAAGTGGCAGGCACCCGCAGTGTCCTGCCACAGACCACTATACAACATAGTGAGGATGCTAATATACAGCACACACAACTTTGCTTTCAAAATAGCTTTATTTGCCTCATTTCAGTATAACTAAAACATAATGGTGAATAATACGTAGTCAAGACACCAGTTAGAGAAGCAGCTTCAAAAGAGAGATAGTTAAGCAGCCATTTGAGCTGGGTGAAATTTAAGCAAGTCTCAAATTTGTGTTGAATGTGTGGGATTGTTCTGGCAAAAAAAGAAAAAGAAAAAAAAAAGAAAGAAAAATATTTGAAAGAGAGTCGTATTTTTTCTTTGAAATGAAATTTACTTTAGAAACGTATCTAAACTTAATATAAACATATGGAAAATCCTAAAAATAAAAGTTTGTCATATGTACTCTAAACATTTTTTGGAGAAAGATCAGGAAGTTTTCTTTTGAGCTGACCCCAAATAACCTTTTTGTTTTTTCATCTGAGCCAGTCAGCTGCATATCATTCATACACACAGCTTTAACAGTAACAGTCAGAAGCTAGCCTGAATGCCAGTTAATAACATACTAACATAATAACATAGCCCTCAGGGGGGCTGGGGGAGCAGGCAGAGGATGGGGCCTGGCAGGGGTCCCCTCCCCACTCCTCCCTCCCCCTCCCCCTACCTACCAGCTTGGAATCCAGGTCCAGCTCCCTGCGGCAGCAAGTGGGGACTACCTGAATTGCCAAACCTCTCTGAATCTTTTCCAAATCGATTCAGAGAGCTTCTAATCAATTTGGATAATTTAATTGGTCTCCTGATCCTGATTCTCCACCGAATCAGGCCGAATCTCCTCCGAATCAAATCAGCAGCCCTATTACACATGTACTGAAGGAATTGAAACTTTGGAAAATTAACCCTCTGCTTTTGCTGGCACTGCTGGATTTCTTCATAGCAAAAGGTCTGAATTTTGCCTCTTTGGTAAAATTAGTTTGGTAATACTAATATCAGTAGCTAAGTCTTCCCTGCTGATTTACTAACAAATATACTGTTCTTATATACATGTGTGCATTTGTAAACCAAAACATTTTAGAGTTAATAGCAGAGGGCATGACAGGTGTAAGAACAAAGTCCAGTGTAAGAGAAAAGGTACAGTAAATGCATCAATAGAAGCCAATGGTAGTGAACAGCAGCAAACAGGGAGAAGCAAACAGGACAGTTTGCAAGCAGTTCGCTAGTCAGTTCGCAGGTCAGTTTGATGCTCCTCTCTTCGAAGGGGGCCCTGAAAGGTAAAATCATTTTTTTAAATATGTAGTTAGGACTGACTAACCTGCATCATTTTATTTTAGCAGCTAAACTCAGCAGCTAGACTAAGACATAAGCCCTTGTTTAACTAGAGTCCAGAGTGAGAGAGAGTTTACTAGGGAGTTTGCTTGGAAACTCTCTCACATTGCTTCACTGTAAGCTTGTTGAGAGGAAGGAGTTTGCAGGGAAAGGGAACCCTTCAGGTGAAGGAACAGCAAACAGGCCAGCTACACAGGAGTTTACGAAGGAAAGTCTTCTTGGACAGAGGCACAAAGTGAGAGGCAGCAGATTAGAAGATACAGAGGCATGGCTGGAGGAGGACATTGCAATTCCAAAGCCACTGCCTCTTCCAGCTCTTCCCCTGCTTCTACCTGGGAGGTGTCTGTCCATGCAGGATCACACACCACTGAGGCTTCCACTCAGGTCCTGGTTTGGTGCCATACAGACTGCAGCTTGCAGATTCCTTCCAGTATCAGCCAGGTGGGGGAGTGCCTGCAATGTGAGCAGTGCCTTTGCGGGTGTCCCTCAGTGAAAAGGCAAGAGAGCTAGAGAAGGCAGCAAGGCCTTGAAGCATCCTCCGCCATAAGGACTCAATAAATTACATGCTGAAGGAAAACTGTAGGAATGTGGAGGAAGGACTGCCTGTTACCAGATTTGCCTGTCACTTTTGCGTGCACTCATTTATTAGGGGTATGTTTCTGGGGTCTCTGTAATTTTATCAACGTGCTGCTTGTATTACTTGTGTTTCAATGTGGAGCTGTATCTCTCTCTCCTGCAAGTCCTCACCTCCAATGGAGCTATCTTGCAGGAGTCAAGTTCAGTGGGGCTGGGTTTCTCCAACCACCAAATCAGTCCAACACATATATGCATATACACACACAGATTAACAGGGCACACCTGAGCTGGGCTGGGTTATTCAGCATTGACAGCCTAACACCCTCATATACCTTGAACTCAGTTAATCAGGGCAACAATAAAATGCAATCAGACACAAACACACAGGTTAACAGAGCGCATCTGAGTCAGGCCGGGTTATTCAGCATTGACAGGCTGAACACCCTCATGTGCCTTGAGCTCAGTTCATCCCTTATTTCAGCAGAACAATAGTAAATGCAGTTAGACACACACACACAGATGCTAACAGGGTACATCTGAGTAGGTTGGGTCTGATTGGCACTTTCAGCTGATACCCTCATGCACCTCAAAATTCAGCACGTCCCAATCTCTTGTCACAACGGTCCTAGTAGTAACTCCCTTGATGAGCAGACTCCACCATAGTTTTGGGCATTACAGGGATCTTTGGCTTAGGTAAAAGAAGCGTTGCTGCAAAGCAAATGTGGAGGTCCAGGGGAAGGAAGTGTAAGTGAGGTTCAGAGAGTATAGCAACCAGCTTGACCATAAAAGTTATTTATTGCCAGGTATATGAACTTACGATGACACCTGTAGTAGCCATACAAGAGAGACAAATAAACAGTTACAATATTACATAGTCTCAGTTAGGGATTTGGGGAAGTCTAGCTCAAGTTTGATCAGCAAAAGTCCGCTTTAGAAAGCTGTGCCTGGGGTAAGAGAACAAAAGTCAGGTTTAAAAAGCTGTGTCTGGAGTAAGAAAGCAAAAGTCAGGTTCCTGGATTCAGAGAGAGAGTTGGGGTCTCACCACTCAGCGAAGCTTGAACCAGTCGAGGTTCCCAGGTGTTCCCAGGTAATGCCACTCAGTTGTGGCATTATTTGATAATGAAACAGCAGAGATGACAGAAAGTATTCAAAGGATCACTTCAGCCATGTCATGTCTCCAGTTGCACAGACGAGTGGCTCATGGAGCAGAGAAACTCAAGCACAGATCACAAGAGTGATACAATAGTGACCACTGTAATGACAGGTACCACCAATGCACCTGCTAAGTCTACTAGAAGGAGTGTATATTCACAGGAACAGGAGAACTTAGGTTTTATAGTTTCATAGGCAGGAACGAGTGCTGGGGTCAGATGACCCCAGCTGGATGCCTAGCCAGCCTTCTTTTAAAGACCCCCAAGGTAGGGGAGAGCACCACTTCTCTTGGAAGCCCATTCCAAATTTTGGCCACCATTACCATGAAGAAGTTTTTCCTGATATCTAGCCTAGATCTGCTGTCAGTTTGTGACCATAGTTCCTTGTTACCCCAAGAGGTGCCCTAGTGAACAGAGCATCTCCGATTCCTTGCTGTGTCCCCCTAATGAATTTGTAGGCGGTCACAAGACCACCACTCGGCCTTCTCTTGCGGAGGCTGAAGAGGTCCAGGTCCCTCAGTTTCTCCTCATAGGGCTTGTCCTGTAAGCCCCTGACTATATGAGTGGCTCTCCTCTAGACCCTCATAAATGACAGCTTATATGCACCTGTGTCCACTGCTTTAGATCAAAGAAAATCATTAGATAGATCAGAAAGAGGGAAAATAGAGAAGGCTGGAAAGAGGGAAAATAGAAAAGGCTGGAACATGGAAAATAGGAGAATAACGATCCTCAAAAAACAGGTGCTGAAGCAGCAAGGTACATAAGCATATGCTTATCTTTAAACATGTGAATAGCCTAACTGAACTCAGGAGGACTAGAGGTAAGCTCATGCATTAAAGTCAAGATTAGAGTCATAATGATAAAAAAGAAAAAGAAGCAAAGACCACAGAGACATCTCCAAGAAAAAATTCTGAGCTGTCCGATCCCACCAAAGCTTGGTATTTCCTTTAGTAATACCAGCTCCTAATCTCTAGCAGGGATCCTGGTTTTCTCTGATTAAAAAATGGCAAATTCTCTGATTAAAAATGGCAAATTCTCTGATTAAAAACCCAAAATCTGTGATAAAATTTAAAGGCCCCCCCACATCCCCACCCCAGCACTGCTGGTGCCCCGCACTCCCCCTCACAGTCTCAACAGCCCTCCTGATGCCACTCACAACAGCCCCCCAGACCCACAGACATGCAGGCACAGACATGCAGACATAGACACTGACACCCACCCCAGCAGGTAAGTGTGTGTGGGGGGAAGGGGCGGGGCGGGGCAGGGTGGGGGAAAGGGAAGGTGCTTGCGGGGTAGATAAAGAAGGAGATAAGTGTGGCCCTGTTCCCACTCCCAGGAGCAGGGCCAGGGACTGAGGGCAGGGGTGCCACTCTGTGGGCCATGCACATGCCGGCTGGCCTGACAGGGGGTTCGCACATGGAGGCTGCCACCGCAACTCTGTCACTGATCCCTGTGCTACCATCCCACAGCCACCTGCATGGCTTTGTGAACAGGTGGTGCAGGTCATGGCAGGGGGAGGGG
>NW_005842577.1:52528-53408 GCF_000455745.1 Alligator sinensis
GGCATGCGCTGCAACAGGCTGCGCGGCTCCATGGTGGTGCGGGGTGGTGGCGGCTGCAAGCAGGCTGGGGGGCTTTGTGGGCAAGTGCTGCCACCGCAGAGCCATGCCCTTTGCCCCTGGATCCTAGAGGTAAGTGGGGCTTGGGGGCTGTGGGGCAGGGCTGGGGAAGATGGTTGGGGCTATGGGAGCAGGGGTGCTGCTGGCACTGCTGGCTATGGGAACAGGGCCAGGGGGTGAGGGCAGGGGTGCCCCTCTGTGGGGGGGCTTTGAGGGCAAGCAATGCAGGGCGCAGTGTGGTGGGGCCCGCCAGCCCGCCATGTGCGGGCCACGCACATGCCACCTGGCCACTTGCCCAGGGGAGGGGGAGAGGGAGGCTTGCATGCAGCCGGAGCACAGCTCCATGGCCAGCTCTGCAGCAGCGGCAAGGAATGGGGGCGGGGGTGGGGGGAGATGGCTCACACGCGGTGGCTGCTGTCACTTACCTAGAGGTCCATGCCAGCTGTGATGGCCACTGCCTACAAAACCTCCTGCTACCACTGTGGAGCCATGCCTGGAGCTGTGTGGCCGGCTGCCGGGTGGCAGCAGCAGTGTGGTGGTGGTCAGGCAGCACGCAGCCAAGCGGCAAGGAATGGGGGCGGGGGTGGGGGGAGATGGCTCACACGCGGTGGCTGCTGTCACTTACCTAGAGGTCCATGCCAGCTGTGATGGCCACTGCCTACAAAACCTCCTGCTACCACTGTGGAGCCATGCCTGGAGCTGTGTGGCCGGCTGCCGGGTGGCAGCAGCAGTGTGGTGGTGGTCAGGCAGCACGCAGCCATCCCCACCACCACCCCGCACTGCGCTGTGCCACTGGCCACACAGCTCTGAGCATGGCTCCATG
>NW_005842577.1:53605-88217 GCF_000455745.1 Alligator sinensis
CTGGACATGACAGCAGGAGGTTTTGTAGGCAGCGGCCATTACCGTTGGCATGGCCCTCCAGGTAAACGGCAGTAGGCGCCGTGTATGAGCCCCGCCCCCCAGCCTTCATTCCTCACCACGGCTGCAGAGCTGGCCATAGAGTGGTGCTCTGCCTGCATGAAAGCCTCCCTCTCTCCCTCCCCTGGACAGGCAGCCAGGCAGCATGTGTGCAGCCTGCACATGGCGGGCACCACCACGCTAAGCCCTGCATCACTTGCCCACAAAGCCCCCACACAGAGGGGCACCCCTGCCCTCACCCCCTGGCCCTGTTCCCAGCTGTGTGCCACCTGGGGCTGGCAGCACCCCCCCACTCCCATCCCCCACCCCTATCAGTTGATGGGACAGCTGGCAGCAATTCCTTGGTCGGGCAGGGAATCCTTACCTAGCAGGGGGCTGGTGTGGAGCTGTCCTGCCAGTGGGATAGCTGGCAGCTAGCTCCTGGCTCAGTGAAGATGTCCCCAAGCAGTCTGGGGCTGGTTCAGAGCTGTTCCACTTCTGGGGAAGCTCCCAGCCAGCATCTGGTTCCTTGGAGAAATCCCCCTGAAGCTAGAGGCTGTCTGCTGGCTGCCCCAGAGATGAGATAGCTCCTGGACAACCCCAGGCTGCTCAGGGATTTCCCCACCCAGTCAGGGGCTGGTTGGGAGCTGCCCCAGAAGCCAGACAGCTCCTACCTATCCCCTGGCTATGTGGGGAAGCAGAGAACTCCCCAGTCCTGGTGCTGCTTGTTTCCTGTGGGGATCCAGGAGCTGAGCAGCACCAGGACAGGGTGGGCAGAGAGCTAGTGCCCACCCCAGCACTGCTTGGTTCCCAGGCTCCTGGTGGGGAGCTGAGCAGCACTAGGACTGGGGGAGTTTCCCATCCCCTGTGGCCCTCTGGTGCTGGGGCTAACCGGGAGTAAATTTACTCCCGGTCAGCATCTACACATGTGCTATGGAGCAGTATCTACTGCACAGTTAGTTTACTACCTTGTATTTACAGATAGCAGCTAACTGTGCAGCAGACTAATTTACTATGCAATAAATGGTGCACACGTGTAGATGGTGATGTTTTACTGTGCAGTAGATAAGTTTTTCAAGTGCTTCTGGTTCACTTCCATGTCTGCTGTCGAGCACGCTGAGGAGCCCCCCATGCTTCTGTGGGACACTCCATGTGCCCCAGCATTGCAGTATTCACAGCCACCTGCTACCTAAAGGTATGTAGAAAAAACATTTAAAGCTGTGTCTATGTCCGAATCACCGAATCTTTCCAAATGTCTCTGAATTGATTCAGAGGGTTCTGATTTGATTTGCAGAGATTAAAGGGTCCTCTGATTAGATTTGGATTTGGAGAGTCAGCCACCAAATTGGGCCAAATCTCTGCCAAATTGAATCAGGGACTGAAGCTTTGCACAGCCCTAATGTTCACATTCCTGTCTTCAGGTTTCACTGCAATGCCTCCTTTCCCATCCCCATTTTCATACTTAAAATAAAATTTTTAAAAAGATCCCTAAGACATTTTGTTTTTCAGCTGCACCTCCACTGTGGCATCTGTAAGCAGACCTGCTTACCAGTCCTGACATTGTATAGCTCTTTTCTCAGTAGTGCTGGGAATTTCAGCATGGACAGACACAATTTAGATCCTGACAACATGAGAAAAAATATAAGAAGGAGAAACAGCAGTGTACCCCCCGGGCCTCTAACATTCAATCGCATGCAGCCTTGGTCCAGGGGGCCGGTAGAGGGCAACCTACAGTTTCTTGCAGGCCCGTGGGCAGCTGTTTATCTCCTGGGTGGCCTCCCCCAATCTCACCTGCCATGACTTTGAATGTTATATCAGGGCGGGGGCCAACCACCCAGGGTTCTGCTGCAGCGGGGAGTCCGCCCAGCAGTCGTCCGTGGGGCTCCACCTCCCCTACACCCCAACCTCACGCCAACCTCCAGCGGGTCACCAGGTCTTCTTGGCCGTACCCCCGATGATGTTGTCTCCCTGGGACATGATGGCCTTCATGGCCCTATCGCGTTCTAGGCCCTGCCTCCCGAGATAACTAACTCAGCCAGAAGTAGGGCTTTGGAACATCACATCCTCCTGTCTCCAAGCAGTCCCTACCTGGGACTCTAAATTTAGCCTGCACTCAAATAAAAAATGGAGGATCAAAGAAAATACAATACAGTGCTATCCTGCCTGTATTGCCTCGCCCTGCCTCTCAGCCCCTCCAAAAGGGGGAAAATACAAAAGGAAAAATCAACACAAACTGAATGTGGAAGGACCTGTCTGTTCCTTTCCCCCTGCCCTTATGTTAGGGTAACAGAGCAACCTTCACTCCCTCTAATCCTGCTAGGGTTTGGCCCATCGTATGGTCAACATAGACCGCAGCCCTTCGCCCTGGGTCATCTCGTCTCTCACTCCACCCTGTGTGTTACGTGCCATTGCTGTCCTTCTCCCCTGTTGGGGATGTCCAGCTTCCAGTGTCCTGCGCTACTTCCCCATGTCCCCGGCTACTTCTTAGGTTGTGGGCTGACACCCAGTCTCCGGCTGTTCTGCTCCGCAGCTCCCCTTGCTGCTCCATTCTGTCTCCACATGGAGGGGAAGCCTCCTTTGCCTCCTGTGTTCCCCCGATGCTGGCTCTCTCTCCCTTGGGGTATCGTGGGTGGTGTCTGGTGTCAGAGTCTTCCCCGACTCTGCTCTGCCTCCCCTGCCATCTTCCCGCGTGGTCTGTCTTATCCCCACCGGCCAGTGATTGACAATGATGTCACCGGCCAGTTTCAGCTGGATAAAGGCGTGGCTTATGACCCGTGCGGATTTCCTTTCTTGCTCCAGCTGCGTCGTGGGTCCTGCTGCTGGCAGTAAGTTTTTTTTTTTAGTTATTTTTACATCTTTCTCTCTTTCGCTGCATGCGGTCCCTGTTCATTGTTTGGGGTTCTTTCCCCTGCTCTCCCCCGGGGCATAACTCCCCCCCTTAAGTTGTCTTGAGCTGGTTCCCTTCTGTCTATTAATGTCCTACCCATCTTTCCTGTAGTTTCACATGTTTTTGTCTCTCACTGTTGTGTTCGGTTTTGTTGTTGCATCTAGATAGAAAATCCGCTGTTACATTATTTAGTCCTGGTTGGTATACTATGCAGAATTTAAAAGGTTGGAGGGCCAGAGCCCATCTCGTAATTCAGGCATTATCTGTTCTCATGGAGCTGAGCCATTTTAGGGGAGCGTGGTCCATTACTAGTGTAAATTTTCTTCCCATTAAGTAATATCGGAAGTGTTCCACCGCCCAGTGTATTGCCAAACACTCGCACTCGATAGTGGTGTACCTTGTTTCCACAGGCAGCAATTTTCGGCTGCTGTAAGCTACTGGTGTCTCCACTCTGGCATCTTCTTGTTTCAATACCACCCCGACGGCGGTCTCTGATGCATCCGTCTGCAACACAAAAGGTTTTTGGAAATCGGGTGTGTGTATTACCATGTCCTTGCACAGAGCTTTTTTCAGCAATTGAAAGCTCTGTGTCATTTCCCCCGTCCATTTTACTCCTTTTCCTCGTGGCCCTTTTAGTGCCTCTGATAGTGCGGCTGCTAACTCAGAGAACCGTGGGACAAACCAGCGATAATAATTAGTTAGGCGTAGAAAGGATCGGAGTTGTTTGTGCGTTTCTGGTGCTTGGAACTTGCTGATGGCCTCTACTTTATCAGCCAGCAGTCTAATTGTTCCTTGTCCCACTAGGAACCCTAAATATTTTGTTCATCTTTGTGCCATTGCGCACTTTTGCAGGTTTGCCATTAGCCCCACTTTTCTCATCTCTGTCGGTACTGCGATGATGGCATTTGTGATGCACCCAAGACTGCAAAAAGATGACAATATCATCAATATACACGGCGGCATATTCCGCATACGGGTCTAAGATGCGTTCCATCAAGCGTTGATAGGTCACTGTGGCTCCATGTAACCCAAACGGCATCCGCACAAACTCGTATAGTCCCCATGGTGTTCCAGATGCGGTCTTAGGTCGGTCTCTGGGCACAACCGGGATTTGCCAATACCCTTTTGCCAAGTCTAGTGTTGATATGAACTTGGCGGAGCCAAAGTGCTCGACTAGCTCAGTGATGTGAGGCATGGAAAAAGCGTCGAAGACTGCTATATCATTCAGCTGCCGATAGTCTACGCACAATCTCAGGGAGCCGTTGGGTTTGGGCACAGAGACGCGGGAACTCCACCATGGGCTCTGAGAGGGTTGTATAATCCCTAACTCTAACATCCTCTTGATCTCTTTACATATTTCCCCAGTGAGATGGTGTGGGATCAGTCACCATCTATCTCACACTATTGATCCTGGTGGGGTACGGATCGGGTGGTACGTCCCCTGTACCCATCCGGGTTCTTCCCTGAACACATCCCTGAACTTCTTGATGAGGGCTCGCACCTTGGATTTCTGGGCTGCCAACAGCTCTTCTCCCACTCAGATCTGACTACTGCCTCCATCGATCTGGTGTTCGAATCGCCCCTCTGGGGGCCTAGCTCCTCCAATTCATTTTCCGTAAAAGCGGCTCAGCCTTCGGGTTAGCGCCACTCCTGCAGGAGGTTGATGTGGTAAATCTGCCTCATACGAAGATGGCCTGGTTGGTGTACTTCATAATCCACCGAGCCCACCCTCCTGATTACCTCAAAGGGGCCTTGCCACTGAGTTAGCAGTTTGTTTGTGGACGTCTGTTCTGGTTTGAATTCTCGCATCTTGGAGTGAGCGTTGTACTTCTCTTTTTGCTGGTGTTGCACCTGTTGCAAATTGTCTTTGGCCAAGACTCTGGCCAACTGCACCCGGCGTTGAAACTCTTGCCGGTACATGGAGGGGTCCTGTGCAGCTGCTGTGTTGTGTTCCCAATCTTCCTTCAAAATTTGCAGCAAGCCTCTGGGGCGATGGCCCAACACTAACTTGAATGGAGAATACCTCAAGGACTCTGACAGGGTGTCCCTAAGGACAAATAATATCAAGGGGTGGAGTAGATCCCATTTCTGAGGATCTCCCCTTATGCACTGGAGTAACATTTTCTTTATGGATCCATTCAGCCTTTCCACCAGCCTGTTTGTCTGTGGGTGATACACTGACGTGCAGAGCTGTTTTATTTTTAACATCCGTCATACCCCTTGTAACACCCCCAACGTAAAATTACGCCCCTGGTCTGTCAGGATCTCTTGTGGAATTCCCATTCTGACAATCCACTTGATGAGCTCCTCTGCAATCCGAGGGGCGGTTACTGCTCAAAGTGGCACTGCATCTGGGTACTGTGTGGCGTAATCCACAAATACGAGTATATATTGATGGCCCACACTACTGCGGGGTAATGGACCGATAACATCCATCGTTATCCTTGAAAAGGGAAGGTCAATTACTGGCATGGGTGGGAGAGGGGCTCTTGGTGGCCGGTTCTCCCTTGCTTTTTGGCACTCAGGGCAAGCAGTGCACTGGCAGGCCACATCTCCCCCCAATCCCAGCCAAAAAAAACACCGTGATATCCTAGCGGTAGTCCTATCACACCCCATGTGACCTCCAGTAGGGTTGGAGTGGGCGAGCTGCCATATGGCCTGCTGGAAACAAGAGGGCACCACAAGCTGTGTCCTCTCAGGCTCCCTCGCCCCACCAGGCTGGACCTGGTATAGGAGTTGATGTCTTACATTGAACTGAGGTGTAGTCGCTGGGGTCTGTGCTCGCGGGAAGGTTGATGCGTCCATTGTTGCTCACAGCTCCTGTAATCCCCTGTCATCTTCTTGTGCCTCCCTAAACTGTTGACTGCTGGCCACGGCATGTAGGTCTAGTACATTCATGTCATCGTCTGGTTCCTCATCGTCCTCAAGTTCTACTAGCCATCCTTCTCGCATCTTCAGGTTCCTTCAAGTGGTCTCCCTATCCCAGATTCTCTCTAGTGCATCATATATAGGGGTCCAATCTCGCCCTAATAACATGTCGCAGGCTAGGCAAGGGGCTAAGCCAACTAGCAACTGTCCTCGATTTTCCATGACGCGAAGGGGTACCCATTGTCATTGGATCTGCTGGGTTTCCCCGTGGAGGCAAGATATCCTTACTGGCTCTGCTTTACGGCTCGGGTGAGCCGTAACTAGGCTGGCTTTTATTAAGTACTGGGCACACCCAGAGTCCAAGACTTCCCTGACTGGCTGATTTCCAATCCAAGCTTGTACCACGGGTCATTCCCTTACGGAGCCTTCACCACTCGTCACGAAACTACAATCTATTGGCTCTGTTTGACTGGATTCTTTGCGCCCCTCTGCCATTCCACATACCAGATTGTCCAGGCGCCATCTCTCCCATACATTGTTTGAGCATTCCTTTGAAAACTGCCCAACTTTCCCACAATGGAAACAAACCATATCCCTCGTTGGACCCCTGGGGGTGAATCATTGTTTTTCTGTCTCTTTTGCCGTTGAGGGTAGAGGGTTGGGGTTGCGCCTCTTTCAAGGGTAATTGACTTCTGAGGCTGCAAAGGCCTCAGCCAGTTTCAATGCTTCCTCACAATTGGGGGGAGAAGGCTGATGTACCCACTGCTGAGTCCACTCTTCCAAGTCATTAAGGAATTGCTCTAACATTATCTGATCAGCCAGGGCGTCGCAGTCACAGGACACAAGATTGACCCATTTACTAAATAGGTCTCTCAATAATTGCAACAAGAGCCAGGGTTGCTTCTCCTCTGCCCCCTTCTTAGCCCAAAAGAGATGCCTATAATGCTCAGGATTAATCTCCAGCTGATACATAATGGCCACTTTCACTATGTCATAATCTCGCGCTTCATACCGGGGGAGTGCCCTATACGCTGCCTGGGCTTTTCCTACAAGGGCCCCAAGCTGACTGGCCCAGTATCCTTTGTCCAGGCCTGTCATGATAGCATGACGCTCGAATGCCTCGATGTATGTCTCTGGGTCATCGTCCCCTGTCATCTTTGGCCTCTTAAAGGCCGCTAGGCCATGTTGCAGCCAGTCCTGCTTATGATCCATCATTTGTTGCTGTACATCCAGTATTTGCGTCAGCACTTGCAAATTCTGGCCCAACATCTCAGTAGTCATGGCTGCTGGTTGCATGTTGGGTCATTCTTCTGGGGCTGGGTTTTTCAGTGGATTCCCAGCCAAGGCACCAGTTTGTACCTGCCGGGCCTTGAACATTCGATTGTGTGCAGCCTTGGTCCAGGCGGCCGGTAGAGGGCATTCTATGGTCTCTTGTAGGCCCATGGGCAGCCGTTTATCCCCTGGGTGGCCTCCCCCAATCTCACCTGCCATGACTTTGAATTTTATACCAGGGCGGGGGCCAACCACCCAGGGTTCTGCTGCAGCAGGGAGTCTACCCACCGGTTGCCCGTGGGGCTCCACCTCCCCTACACCCCAACCTCACGCCAACCTCCGGTGGGTTACCAGATCTTCTCGGCCGTACCCCCAATGATGTTGTCTCCCTGGGACATGATGGCCTTCATGGCCCTATCACGTTCTAGGCCCTACCTCCCGAGATAACTAACTCAGCCAGAAGTAGGGCTTTGGAACATCACACCCTTCTGTCTCCAAGCAGCCCCTGGGTGGACTACCTGGGACTCTAAATTTAGCCTGTGCTCAAATAAAAAATGGAGGATCAAAGAAAATATGATACAGCGCTATCCTGCCTGTATCGCCTCACCCTACCTCTCAGTCCCTCCAAAAGGGGGAAACTAAAAAAGGAAAAACCAACACAAACTAAATGTGGAAGGACCTGTCTGTTCCTTTCCCCCTGCCCTTATGTTAGGGTAATGGAGCAACCTTCACTCCCCCTGATCCCACTGGGGTTTGGCCCATCGTATGGTCAACGTAGACCGTGGTCCTTCAGCCTGGGTCATCTCTTCTCTCACTCCACCCTGTGTGTTACATGCCATTGCTGTCTTTCTCCCCTGTAGGGGATGTCCAGCTTCCGGTGTCCTGGGCTACCTTCCCATGTCCCCGGCTACTTCTTAGGTTATGGGCTGACACCCAACCTCTGGCTGTTTTGCTCCGCAGCTCCCCTTGCTGCTCCATTCTGTCTCCACATGGAGGTGAAGCCTCCTTTGTCTCCTGTGTTCCCCTGACACTCCCACCTCTGTTGGTGTAGACAGACTCCTCTGGCTTTTCCATCCCACTGCCGATCCTGTCTTTGTTGGCACAGAGAGCCTCTTCTGGCTTCCCTGTCTCTTCACCCTGCTGTTCCCCACTGGCATAGAGAGCCCCTGCCAGCTCTCTCTCCCTTGGGGTATACCGGGCGGTGTCTGGCAGCGGAGTCTTCGCCATTTTTGCTCCTCCTCCCCCATTGTCTTCCCGGGCGGGCCGTCTTATCCCCACCGGCCGGTGATTGCCAATGACATCGCCGGCTGGTTTCAGCTGGATAAAGGCGCAACATATGACCCGGGCAGATTTCCTTTCTTGCTCCAGCTGTGTCGCAGGTCCTGCTGCTGTCGGTAAGTATTTCCTCTAAGTTATTTTTACATCTTTCCCTCTTTCACCATGTGCTCCCCGCCTCATGGGGTTCCTGTTCATTGTTTGGGGTTCTTTCTCCCTCGGGAGAAGCAGCAAGACTCTTGCATGACATTTCATGGAACAAATCAGAAATCCTCATTCACTGTCAAGTAAGATTTTGATACATTGGATGACAGGAGAGAAGTGGGCTTGCAACTGCTGTTCCCTCTATTTCTGAATAAGGTAGAAAACCTGCAATTGGCCTTTTAGTATTGAGCTGGCACCTTCCCCTTCTTTACGATATTCTCAGGCCACACAGGGAACTGCTCCTAATGCTGACATGGGTTTCCCAAGGTGTGATCTGGTAGCTGAATTAAAATTCTCTACAATCCTAGAAAACAAGGAAAGTGGAAGAAGAAGTCTTGTCCACCTTTTCAACTTGTGTTGAATATAGGGGACAGGAAACTGACTGTTTAAAATACTGCAGCAGTGCTGCAAACAACTTGGAACTTTCTCTTCTCATCAGGACGTGGGGTCACAGATCTTGTCTGATATGAGGAAACAGGATTTCAACAGGTTTCAACTTGTTTCCCTTGTTTACCAGGGAACACACCTTGTGAGAGACTTCCTGTGGAACAAAAACCCAGCTACCAGGATATGTACCGTGTCACTTTCGACAATGTGACCCAGTCTAAAATCAGGAGCCACACTCATTTAGTTAGTTTAGAGGCTCTACATCAGGAGTAGGCAATTATTTTAGCTGGAGGGCCACTTCATGAGTTTTGGTGAGCTGCCGATGGCTGCAAGGATAGCCCTGCCCCTTGACAGGTGCCCTGTCCTCCTGTTCCATGCCTAACCCCTGTCCTTTGCCACCAGAAGTCCTTTCCTTTGCCCCAGAAGTAGTCCTTTGAGGGGCGGGGTTTGTCATCTTGAAACTGGAAAAAAATATATATACTAAAAGAACCCCGCCCCCAACATCTACTATAATTTATTTTAATTTTATTTTAAAAAGCCTTTTTCTCCTGATTTGTGTGTGCTTGCATTATGTAGCTAGAGGTGATAGCATAATAGCTCAAAATACGGTCTTACCCTTGTATATTATGTGTGTTGGTAAGAGGATGTATGTGGGAATGTGTCTGGTTGGGGAGTGTCTGTGTGTGTGGTAGGTGTGTATGTGGGTGTGGGTATGGTGGGTGGGGTGTGTGGGAGAGAATGGGGTGGATGTGGAGGGGTGTAGGTGTGGGGTATGTGGTTGAGGTGGGGGCATGTGGGAGGTTGTGGGTGTATGTGGGGTTATGTTAGGAGGGTGGGAGTGTATGTGAGGCTGTGGGAGGATATGGGTGTTTGGGGGTATGGTGGGGTCAGTTGTGTGGATATGGTGAGGGGTGGGAAAGTGTGTGTGTGTGTGTGTGTGTGTGTTGGGGGGGGTCCTTGGAGTCTCTGGAATGCGTGAGTCACTGGAGCTGTATGTGGTGGCAGTAAGCAGGGCCAGCCCCACCCGGCCCCATAACACGCAGCTGCCACCTAAGTCCCTGGATGCACATGCTGGCAGCATGTGGAGCCAGTCCCATCTGGCCCAATAGTGCTGCTGCCTGAGCTCCTGACTAGATGTGGTGGCAGGGTGTGGGGCCAGCTCCAGATGGCCCCATAGTGCACAGTTCCCACCCAAGACCCTGGCTCCATGTGGTGGTAGCGTGTGGAGCCAGCTTGACCTAGTCCCATAGCATGCAGCTGATGCACTCCTGCAGCACACGGGGCCAGCCCAGCCCCATAGTGCATGGGTCCCCGCACTCTCACTCCCTTCCCCCACTGGGAGTCCCTGGCTGTGGCTCGTTGTTCCAGGCTCACAGGCTGGGAACAGTCATGGCTTTCTTTGATTGCACGTGTAGGAGGCTGGGAACAGCTGTGGAGGGCCAGGCACAAGCTCTGCCAAGCAGAGGCTTCTTGTCTCTAGCGCCCCTTGGCTTGGGGCTGGGGTGGGTCAGCCCAGGCTGGGGTGGGGGTCTGTTACTTTGCAACCAGAGCTGCACCTCCTTCATGGAGGCACCGACTTGTAGAGGTGCAGCCCAGGGCCAAGGTTTACAGGGGCCTTACAAAGGGGCCCTGCCAGCTAGATGGAATTGTTTGGTGGGCCGGATCCAGCCGGCAGACTGTATTTAGTTTCCCCTGCTCTACATGCTCAAACTTAATGAGATCTAGTTATTATAGGAAAACAGCAACCCATAGTGGGTTACAGCTCCATCTTGTACCCACCTCAGCTGCCTGGACCCAAGAAACAATGGTTTCTCTTTTTTCAATATTTCCCATTCATTTGTCAGCAAGGAAAAATTTTCTAGTCATGTTCAGTGTCCTTAATACCTTTTCATTCATTGTCTTAAACAGGATAATTCTTGCAAAGTCTAGAGACTAGAGAACTTACTTCTGATCAAAAAAGATTATGCAGAAGTTATTGGATACACAATAATGTATGCCCATTTTATCATTTGAGATAAACTACCCATTTAAAACACTTAGACTTTGTGGGCACTCACAATGAAATTAATCAAGCAGCACACTTAAAACAAGCAAAAGGAAATACACAATACAATCACCTTGGGCAACTCAGTTCCACAGAATGCTGTGGAGGTCAGAAGGATAGGTCCAGCAGGGGCCATTAAATACAGAAGTCAAGGCTGTACCTTCAGCTCAGGACATACTTCACCCTATAATTCCTGGTAACTGGAAGGATCTGACAGGACAGATGATTCAACATAGGCTAAACGTTTTGTATTGGGGGGTGTCCACATGAGATGCTTAACTTTTCATTAGCATAGTTTACTGCAAAGTAAGCATGTACATCAAAATGTGCACATGCTTACTTCACAGTAAACCTCCTTAATCTTGAGTAAATTTGCTACCTGCAAGTGCAAGTAGCTAATTTACTTGGGATTAGTAACGACACTGTAGTGTTCGTGTAGATGCCTGACTGGGAGCAAAATCTGCTCCCAGTCAGCTGTGCACCAGGGTGGTCAGAGATAGCTCCCCACCCTGGGGAGCTGCCTGCTGCTAGGGTGGGCTCTGCCACAGGACCCTGGGTGGGGACTATGTCCCCCTGCCCAGGCAGCAGGGAGCTCCAAGCCCCCTGCCCCCATATCACAAATGGGGAGTGGGGTCTGGGAGACTCTTATCTCCCAGCATCGGCTCCATGACTGTGGGGTCAGTGCTGAGAGACCCTTATTTCCCAGCCTGAACTCTGCAGTCATGGGGCTGGTGCTGGGAGATGCTTATCTCCCAGCCTGAGCTCTGTGGTCACAGGGCAGGGGCTGGGAGATAAAGGTCTCCCAGCCCCAGCCCTATGACTGCAGAGCTCAGACTAGGAGATAAGGATCTCTGAGTACCAGCCTGTAACAGGGGGCCTTCTTGGGGCCAATTTGCTTTTGGCCCATCCGCCTGTTTCTGGGCCAACTGCCTGCCTTCCTTGCTTGCCATACCTTGTTGTTATCTAATCAATGATCTTAATTAGGTGGGAGGCTGCCCATTTTCTTGCCCCAATGCTAGGGGCGCTATTTGTCCCTCCCCTACACTGCAGCCCATGCCTCACAAATGGCCTCCACAGATGCTAATTTCACCGGCCCCACGCTGGGTCCCAGAATCCTCCAATCAGGACCCCTCTAAGATCCCTCCATTCAGCCAGCCTATCCCACCCTCATTCAGGGATGCCTAGCTCCCTGAAACCCGGGACCTTTGGCCGTGCAGGCCCTTGCCTCGTCTCCAAGGCCAGTTGGAACCCCAGGCCCTCAGCTCTGGGTGTCCCTTGCAGTGGCCCCCTTGCCCTTTTGACTGTTCTGGTCCTGGCCCCAGCATTGACCAGTCGAGGGTACTCTCAGTCAGGCCTCTGAGCCTCTAGCCCCACTCTCGCTCCTGGGTCCTCCTTCTGGCCCTACTAGTGGGTGACCCACCCAGTTGTGGGAGCTGGGGTTATGGCACCCTGACCCACCTTTCACCGGGGTGGTAACTGGCCTGGCATTTCCTGGTGCCTCCCATGCCAGAGAACCCCACCAGGCCACCCACTCCCAGCAGGGTGCAGTTTTAGGGCATGCCCAGGACCAGGAGCCTCCTAGCCATCCCCTACAGCTCCTCCCTTACATCCAGGATGATACATGAAGCCTTGCAGCCAAGTGATGTTGCTGCCTGCCCTGCCAGCAAGGAACTGATCTGTTTATATAGGCAGTCAGAGATCTAAAATGGCTGCTGCAATCAAGCACCTACTGGCTGCTTGGCTCAGATCTTAAAGTGGCAGGCACAAACAGTGCCCTGTCTCACAGCCCCACAACCGTGGAGCTCAGGCTGGGAGAAAAGGCTCTCCCAGCCCAAGTCCTGCAACTGCAGAGCTCAGACTGGGAGATAAGAGTCTCCCAGTGTAGTAGGAAGCCCCTTTTCCTGCCTACCCCCACAGGGTAACAAGGAGCATCCCCTTCCATCAATAATTCCCCTCTTTGGATATGTCTCTTCTCTTCTATCTTTTCTTCCTTCCTCCTTTCTTCTTTCCCCTCTCTCACTACAAGATATAGAATTATTTGTGTATTTTTATTTCTGGTATAAGGAATCGTGTTTTATTAAATTACATGGGTGTTCTACATTTTGTAGCTGTGCATTTATATCCCCTCTTATTGTATTTTGATATTTGTATCTATTTGTGTGCCATGGCATTTATATTTGATACTCTTGTAATTTTATATTTTATGCTCTTTACCCTGTAACAATGCTATCAAGGGCAGGATCAAACCACCACCTCCCTGTATCAGGCTGGCCCCTGAATGAGAGGATCAGTAATTGAATGGGTAACACAGTAGCTAGCTACAGTAACAAGTTAACGAGTGGCAATTGACACCTACAAAACCACAGATTAATGAGAGGAAGAAATCAATAGGGGCCAGTGTAGCAGCTGGGGAACTCCCTGAACCTTCATTGTTAAAGAGACAGAAGCCCCAGTTTGAATTAATCAGAGCTGAAGACCAACTTTTGGGGAACATCCCACAAGGGTCAACAACCCCTGGATTGGGCAAGCCCAAAAACTGGGGAGTCACCAAAGTCTGCCAAGGACAGATAAAAGGCAGTGAAGAGTGACCCTCAATGGCACCCTCTTTATCTTCAACTTGACCAGCACCTGACCTGTTCAGCTAGAAGGACCCCCTTCTGGAAGACAAAAGCACGTTGGAAGACGCCTTGACTGGCCATTGATGGCAGACCCCAACGCTTGTGGGATAGGTATACTTGACTCTGGTGCTTCACAGATCAGAGATTCATAGCTAGCTAGTGTGTGTGTGTGTGTGTGTGTGTGTGTGTGTGTGTGTGTGTGTGTGTGTGTGTGCGCGCACACATGTTCATGAGTGTGTGCCTGAGGGGATTGGCCCCAAGGTTTATGATCTGATTTCATTGCAACATTTCAATCTGTCTAATAAACTAGAATTTTAAGGATCTTGAGTTGGACATTTGTGGCCAACACCGGCACCGGCCCACAGTCACAAAGCCAGCACTGGGAGCTCCCCGTTGGTGGGGCCAGAGGAACCTGTTCCCTGCCCAACTCCACAAGCACGGCATTTGTAGAGCCTGTGGAGCTGAGCAAATAGCAAGCCCTTCAGCCTGTTCCCTGCCTCAGCTCCGCACTCACAGAGCTGGGCAAGGAATAAGCCCCCCAGCCTGTTCCCCCTCAACTCTGGGCTCATGTAGCTGAGCAGGGAACAAGCTCCGCAGCCTCTGCCTAGTGTGCAGGGTTGGGGGCTTGGAAATGTCCTGGTCAATTCTGGCAAACTTATTAGTAGCTGGCAAATTTATATTCCTTTCTATACACCAGGAAGACCAAGTGAGGGACATGACTGGGAAACTGCATACTTGAGATTAAACTAAAGGTTTGATTTAAGAGTTATTTTACCAAACACAATTTTATCTGTGTTTATTCTAAGTATCTATCTCAGTATACAGTGAGAACTAAATGTTAAATGTATTTTTTTTCTTCCAGAAATTAGTATCTTCCCAATAAGTTATTAGTGATTACCTTTAATAAATAATAGCTGGAATAATATGAACATTATAGTACAGATTGTCAATATAATGTGTTTTTGTGGTTGCAAGAGCTAACAACAATATCCTTCCAAAAATAATGAAAAAGCACAAATGGAAAATATGATTCAAATCACTGTAATGTAAATCAATATACCTGTCTCACCAATAGCCTTTGAAAAATGACTTGTAGTGCTTATTTACAAGTATGTGAGTTTCCACCCATCAAACTAATGGCACACAACTGTGTGTGTGTGTGTGTGTGTGTGTGTGTGTGTGTGTGTGTGTGTGTGTGTGCGCGCGTGCACGCGCGCGTGTGAGAGTGAGCAAGTGTTTACAGAGCTCATGGGCGAGACTCTCTTATGCTGCTCAGAGCCACAGGAAATTAGAAAAAAACTTAAAACTGAGGTTAAAAGGCAGAGAAAAGTATGATCTGGCTCACATTGTGTTGTTGACTCTCAACTTGAGAGTTGTTTCTTTCAGGTATAGTTTGAAAAAAAACTACTGGGGGAACCTGAGCTGCTAATGTCTATGGATTATTATTAATAAATAACTTTAGTCATTCATAATATGGATCTGATCTCTTAAAACACCAGTAAATTCTCTTAAGTTTTTTTGTGTATGAGCATGTGCACCTCATGATATTGCATTACCCTAATTGTAACAAGATAGATTAAAAATATTCCTGAAATCAGAAAAAGAAAATTGGCAAATGTATGTACCATTACATCAAATGCAGGTGTGCATGTAATTACATACTCAACAGATGGCCATTAGTGGATCAGAGAAAGGTAAAGGGCAAAGTCAGTAAAATCTGAGTACCAGGTACTGGGTAATCGATTTGCACATAATCATTAAACACTTCTTTTCTTCATCTCTTAGCAATCCTATTTCTAAGGAAACCACAAGCTTATTACGTTACTCTCAATATGCTTTCCTTACTGTATATATTTTCCTTAAAGGAAGATTGTGGATTCCTATTTTGATAGGAACTTAGATACTGAAAAAAACTGTTATTGAAGAAGAGACCAAAAATGCTTGAGTGATTTGTTTGAAATTCAAATGAAAAATACCTGTTTTTAAACAGACTCGTCTACAATGTTTCGAACACACACACTGTAGCACTAAAAATGTGCAGGAAAGACAGATACTAATGGGCTTGTAAATAATTAGAATAAGCAGTGTGAACCAAAGTGAGGTTTTATTTTTTCCCTTTTTATAAAAATGCACAGATAAGGACTTTTGTTGAACAGAGGGCTAATTTTTCAGAATTGACTCTCAGTTTTTTTGCAGGGAGCATAAATTGAGACATTTCAATCATTAATTCATTCATCAATAATTGTTAAAAATTAGATGCCTTACAAATACCCGTCATGATGAGATACTTTTACCAAAGAAAGGCTCCTCACAACACAACCTGTTATGAAACAAAACACAACAATCTGCAACACGGAATATGACATTTGCCAAAAAGAATTAGCTACCAGATTATCTGATGTTGCTTCTACTGGGCTGATATCTGATCCATATTTATTCTGATGACAAACAACTTATTTGGAGGCAGACTCAAATTCATATAACAAAAGAAGCAGACAGTTATCAAATTAGATTAAACATATATCCCAGAATTGCAAAAGTTTTCACATTGTGTGTAGATAAACAGGAGACAGGAACACCTCTCTTACTTTGGTACTATATAGCATAGAACCAGCAGAGTTTTTTTGGTTTTGTTCTTTCTTTTCTTTCTACCTAAGAAACAAATATCTCAGAGTATGACATATGTAAGTATTTTTATGAGGAATTAAAAGGGGATTTGAAACAGTGAAACAACTGTTTATATGTTAAA
The DNA here is from genome assembly GCF_000455745.1 of Alligator sinensis. Classification (NCBI taxonomy): domain Eukaryota; kingdom Metazoa; phylum Chordata; order Crocodylia; family Alligatoridae; genus Alligator; species Alligator sinensis. The sequence goes on from NW_005842577.1 coordinate 69,946, forward strand.
AGGATACTAATTTGTGTTCCATGTTAGCTGCCAGACATTTTCTACCTGGTTACAAAGTCTTACGTTATCTGAATGGAACCATAAGAAACCAAAAACAAGAACCCAAAATTGGTGTGAGTGAGGGGAAATTAAACAATCATTTGCTGTAAAATCCTGCTCTATGTACAACACCAAAACAATTTTTACTGCAATGTCTTAAGGGATATAGGGGCCTGGTGCTGGCTCTTTGCACAGGTCCTTTGATCTCATTCTTAATTACAAGCAGCAACATACAAAATTCTCCTTTATACAACCAAGACCAGTTCTGATGGGTTTCATATGCAAGCAGCAAGATACGCTCAATGGTACACCTGGCAAATTAGAATATGTATTTTTAAGTAATTCTTGGTGCTTCTGGAAACAAGTGCATCATTTGCATAAACAATTTAATAGGCTTGGGTTAAATCTTAGTCAAATCAAAGTAAATCTATGAATTTAAAATGAGCTATTTTGATATTAGAGCAATGCAACTAGGAGAAGCATTTGAGCCTGATATTCCTCATTGCCCACTGCTTGTTATGTGTTCTGAAAGCCCAACTTGCAACAAGCTATAGTATTTACAGTATTGACTAGCTACCAGGATGACAGCGTGTATTCCTGGTCTTCTCTGCAGATACTTTTGCCTGCAGTCTCTTCATAATGCAAATGTTCTGAAACTGAATGTTTCCTTTAGCTGCACAGTTGCAGCTTCTAGACATGGATACTGTCACCTCAAGGTTACCTTACCTAGTTGGATTTCCCATGATGCTTTTGCTCCTCTGCTCCCTACTCATCCTCCCACTCTGTTCTACTTACTTTCCTCAGCATTTTTTGCTTTCTAGAAACTCCCTAAAAGTAGCCCTAACACTGCTCACTTTCTTCTTCCTTTTTGATAGGCAGGGAAAACTGTGGAAAGCAGGGAGGACTTAGCTAGAATGAATTGAACAAATGCCCGTAAACCATCCTGGTAGCAATGCTAGCAGACACGACTGATATCAGTAGATACGTTAGTAGCTGCCCCCTCATAATTAATTTTTTAAAGGGGCACTAAAGAAAGTAGGAAAGCAGTATAGGAATAGTGTATCATTAAACCAAGAATAGATGCAAAAATTCTCTATGTTCTGTGGCACTATAAAATATTTCTCTTTGGAGGGGGTGTGATTAGCTGCCTTACCTCAAAATCACCCCTTCAAGTATATAAGGTGTCAAGGAGCATGTCTATTTAATTTCTTTGATTGATGTAAGATTCTTTTTAATAGGGAGCCAGAACAACTCCCAACTGGAGGAGAGCACATTTTTGAAATTGCAGAAAATCAATGGGTTGAGTCCAAAAATCCACACAAGGACAAAAAATGTAATTAATCCACCTCAGAGGACACAGTGGCAGTTCCAAATTAAGATTTCATGGTCACAACTTTATGGGTAATGAGACATTTCCTTGTGAGGAAACTATACATAATACATCTGGGGCGGTCATAGGAAGGGAGGCTGGAAGTGTCATAATGGGTGTCATTTTTAGCTCAAGAACCGTGATAATACTAGCTCTATATTACTATGGTAAAAGCAACCTTTAGCTCTTCTACTGTTGAGAAATATGAAGGCATATTTAGCTATATTTAGCTTCTATTGTTGAGAAATATGAAGAAATATTCCAAAGGCAAGCAATATACAAAGGACAAGCAAAGCATTGTACAGAAAAAAGAACTGTTGTAATCCTTCTTCCAAAATCAAAAACAAACCTTTCGCTACAGCTACACCAGATATAAGACATTAAAAAGCACTATTAAAGAAGCTTCTCCAGACAGTTATGCTATCTACAATATAAAAAGGAAGCTCAAACTTTGCGTAACAAATTTGCTTAAAAAATGTCCAGACTAATTAGAATTTGGAGCAACTCAACCCCTGCCTCCCCCACACACACACCTATTGGCATTCTCTCCTCAGTAGGGTGAGAGTTACTTTCTATTGCAGACCTGAAATAAGGATTTACTGATTAGGCAGTCCTTTCAGGTAATATCATCAAGGGCAGATTGGACACTAAGTCACTGGCAATCTAATAGGAACCCAAGGAAAATCTTTTACTCAGGGCCAGTAACTGCAGATGAAAGGCAGTGTCCTACAAGAAACCCCTGCAGAGATTTCACAAATTATTTCTACCTACCACTCTAAACTGTCAGTCATTATTTTTAATCAAACCATTTCAAAAGCTAACACCAATACTGGGTTATACATCTCTTGCAAATGAAGGGAAAAGCTTCTTCCACTCACTGGTGAGGCCTCACCTGGAGCACTGTGTCCAGTTTTGGGCCCTGCACTTCAAAGAAAGATATGAACAGATTGGACAGAGTCTACGACAGAATAACAGAAATGATTGGAGGCAATAAAAAATTAACGGATGTGTTCCTGAGGACGGGAGCTCTGATCAGAAGATTGCTGCTCCTAACCTCTGGGTGTACGGGAGTCAAGAGCTCCCCCTGTATCGGCTATATGGCATGGTTGGATTTGATCCCCAATCCCACAATCACACCTCCTACCATGCACAAGTAGTGTGGTAAGAGGCGTGATTGTTATGATTGCCAATCAGATCCCACCACGTCTTTATTTAAATGTTTGCCAGGGGCCTGAGTGTGGTCAAGCACTGGAACAAGCTACCTAAAGAAGCTGTGGAATTGCAATTCTTGGAAATTTTCAGGAACAGGTTAGACTTGGCTATACATAGGGAAGTTCCTCCCTTGAACAGGGGGCGGACAAGATGACCTAATGAGATCCCTTCCAGCCTTACTCTCTTACAATTCTATGAACAAAATAAGATCAAAGGATTAGTAAATTTGCCTGCAAGGACTAGATATTTTTCCTGGAAGTTATCCTAGACTAGGCAGTGTTTCAGTGAGGTTTAACAAAACAAACAAAAGACAATTAATCATATAATTACCTCATTCTTTACAGCATAATCTGGGTACGCAATGCTTTGGGTGGTGGGTAGTGAAATATTGTCCAACAGAAATGTTAAATCCAGAAAACTGGATTTAAATTAAATGCATATTTTGCTGAAAATCATTTGCAGTCTGCCACAATATGCTGTCTCCTGGGAGCTGAAGGTCAATTGTTCTTCTTGTCCTCTGTCATCCAGACTTCCCATCTAGCCTTTAACTCGTATGATGCACTCTGATATCCTCTCCTCAATAAGAATTTAATGGGAGATGCAGTCAGATTAGGCATTCCAGTCTGAAAAAGGAAATGGGAACCTATGGGTGCGGATCATCTCTGAGGCACTAAGTTATTTCAGAACTGAACTTTTTTTTTTTTGGTAGAAACATGCCAATGTTATTTTTTTGGCTAAATTTTTCCTCTGGAAAAGCATTCATCTTGTAGCCAGTTTTATATCTCAGTAACATGCCCCTTGTTCTTGTTTCTGTGCTTGAGATGTATATAAACACTGCAAAATGTTCCACAACAATAGTTGGCAAATTTTTGGACCTCTGAGTGACAGTTTAAGGAATTCAACTCTTGGATAACCCTATAATGTGGCATTGGGAATGGAATAGTCAGCAGCATGAGACCTGGAGAATCAGTGTCTCTGGGAATTGTAGCTACTTCAAACTGTTTCCTGACTGAGTCTCTGTAGCATAAATACGATAAACTTACAAAGACTATGAAGTTTCATATTTATTGTTCAGCATATTAAGTGATCTCTAGCTGCAGCCAAAATATTAGTTACAAAGGTACTACAGGTGTGCTGAAGTTCAATAACTGAAGATTTAACATTCAGCATGAAGACCAGTGTCATGGACAGCCTACTAGAACCGGCATTATTTTTTACAGGTTTGAAATATTTTTAATGAAACAGTTTTCTATCAGAAAATATAATTTTGTCAAAACTTAAACATTTCATTGAAGTGTGTTCATTGATTAATTTTGAGGAAAACCTACATTCATATTTTTCAGCTTGCTCATGTTGATAATATTCAATATTATTACCAATTTCTTACTTTGATTTACTAACATTCAACTTTATTATTAAAATAGCAATTTCAAAGTTTTATCATTTTATAATGTTTCCTTTATGTCAAAACATTTTTCTTTCAATTTGTACTTCATGGAAATGTTTATCACTTCATTCCAGTTTGAAACAGAAACAAATTTTGAAATGCTGAAATTTTCTGCAGAATGAAACTAGCTCTAGGCTACTTTGCTGTAATTATTAATATTTGCACATGCAAAATACTCCTGCACTCCTATGACTTCCTGTGTTGCTTTACAGCTGTTTAAGAACAACCTCCATTAACTTTTCCCTATTTGTAGATTATTTTACTTACAGGCACTCACTTGCTCAGTTACCCCACAGTTCAAATCAGTTGGGCTTCCTTTCAGCTTCTGGACTACAGTTTTCTCACTGTCATATCTGGCTGTTTCTCAACCAAGGGCTTTGACATATGGGATTTGCTCCCTTTGATAATTCGCTAGGCCTCAGGGCACAATGTAAAACTTTTAACAGATTAGGCTGGAGTCCAAGTCTGGATGTAGGACATTAATATAAAACATCCATGTTACTAGAATGATAAGTTAACAAAAACTAATTTTTCATTATTGTAAATTGGACAGATGCTATAGTGATGGATGTCATGGAAATATTTAAGTAAGTGCACACAGTAAAGTATATAATTTAAAGATCTAGGCATATGCTGGACACATCCCCATTCAATTGCCTCTTGAATGTCATGTCTGTCTGTAATTTATGAATGACAGCCTTGCCAACTCTATGCACATGGAAAGGCAAGCAGAAGTGCCAGGTTTTTTCTATCTCATATGACCCTTATCAGGCAAAAACTAGGGCAGTATGTCACCTTAGAGACTAATTGGTTTAAAGAAGATTGAGCATTTATAGGCAACAACCTACTTGGTTAAGTGCTATGACACTTATTATTTTTAGTTCTCTCTAAAACTATAAAACATACATCCCTACTTTTGACAATACCGAGGGGAGGAAGGAAGAGGGGAAGATTTTTCTCCCCAGGTTTTGAATAGAGGAAAAATAAACAACATACTTTTCATTTAGTTCTCATATATTTTTGGAAAATACAAAGCAGATCATAGAGACAGATAAAAGGCCAGTTTTGCAGAGATGAGGATAGACTTTTGGAGGGTGGGAGGGGGGGGACGGGACTGAGGAAGAAATTTTGGAAGTTTCATTTTTTTTTCCTTTAGTGGAATTGGGTTATTTTCCTAGCAAAAATGTCAGGCCAGCAGTAAAGTGAGAGAATTTCTTTCCTGGACCAAATTAATACATGAGCAGGGAAATAGCAGTTTTTCATCACAGCTATGATGCTCATCTACCAAGAAGTAAGCCTAACTAAACAGAAGCAAACTTAAGATTTTGGCATCCCAGCAAAGCTATGATTCTAATCTAGGCTATCAATGTGCAGCTTGCCCAGTTTAGGTGAAAATAGCTTAGAGTAAGTGGTTCAAGGTAGACACTGATATCAAACACAAATAAGTTCTACTACTTCTGCAGTTTAGTGTTACGATAATAAATGTATAGATAGCTATAACCTAGGCTTCACATTGTTCAACAACAGAAACCAAACCTTTTAGCTCAGGGGTGCTCAACCTCCAGCCTGAGGGTCAAATCCAGCCTGTGGCATCATATCATCTGGCTCACCAGGCTGTCCAGAAAGTCTGAGTTAATAGCTGATTATGAATAAACAAATCTAATGAGAACTCTACCAACTCTGAACTCAAGCATGACTTCATAAGACAAAGACAAACAGCAAGTCAGTCCATATGCCTCGCAACTACACAGGCAAAGAATGTTCGAGAGGAAGCTGTGTCACAATTATCAAGGCAGCAGCTGCACTCACTTGCTTAAACAAGATGTGGTCATTGAAAATCTACAACTTAAAGGCCAAGCACCGAACCTTCAATGGAGAAGTTATTTCCATCTTAACACATAAAAATGAAAGCTGAAAATCAAATCAAACTGGCAAATGCAAAAGGAAAATACTAGGTATTGAATGAAATGGATACATTACACACAAGATATTCATTACACAGTACATACTCCTTATTTCTGAAGTTGTTTATAATGAACACATCTTGGATGAGTATTTAGAGTAAAGCCAGAGGATTTTCATCAGAATCTTTGCTGGAAGAAGTTGGAGGAACATGCAGACAGAACTGACCAACATAGTCTGTCTCTTGAACAGCACATACAAGAGGAAAACATACAGCCCTTAAAGCAAGAGGACATGTAAACAGTGGCCTATGAGATGGCAGGCCCTAGTTTTTGCCCTAATATAACATCTGATGGGACAGGAAGAAAAAAACCCTTGCATGAACCCTAGTATGAACACATTTATGCTTGCATTAAACTGATAGGCTAGGGACAGACATTACACTTAAACCGGCTGAAGTGATCAGAGACCAAGGCTGGCCTGTCCTGTCCTGCGGAACCTACGGCTACAAGGGGCCCTGCAAAGCCAGGTGGAGAGGCCATGGCCTCTCCCATGTTTGGTGGTGGCTGCTGCATTTGCGGTGTAGTTTGCCCACCTGTGGGTTCGATGTTTGTTTAACTGTTCTGTCTGCCACCCCTCCCCCCATGTCTAGTGTGCTTGTTCATTTACCGGTGTGAGTGTGTTGTGGGATGGGAAAGGGGGCCCCGCACAGGCTGATTTGCCCTGGGTCCCGCACCCTGCTACAGTTGTCTCTGCCATTGGATCAAAGGGTCCCAAAACTATATCTTGCAGAGGGTCCCAAAAAAATGTGGGCCGGTCCTGTCAGAAACTGGTTTCAACCTGTAACAGAACAGATGTTCAGTGCACATAAATCAGTGCTGAAACCAGTTTGAGATAAATCTGGCTGAATGTAGTATCAGACTTAACTGATTTGAGTCAAACTGGTTTATGCAATGTCTGTCTCAGACCCCTTGCCAGTTGAAGATAAATCAGACTCTCCAAGCATCCCAGCATGCTTTGTGGGCTGGATGGGGCTCTCTCTCCACAGCAGACCTAGTGCCTCCCCTCTGTTCCCTGGCCAGAGCTCTTGCAGAGACTTGCAGGCATCTGCCTGGCTTCCCTGAGCTAAGCAGGGATTATTCCCCCTGCCACACTCCTAACCTTATGCAGACACCTCAGCATTAACTAGCAGACCACATGCTGGCTACAGTCCGTTCTGCATAAGACAGCAAAGGCAGATAGGCTTTTTGGAGCTAATCAACAGGTAGCTTAATGTCCTTCCTTGGAAAAGCTGTTTAAGAAGAATGTGGCAGCACATCTGTGGGTGCTTGCCACTTTAAGGACTGGAGCAGGCAACCGGCAGTTGCCCAATTACGATGGCCATTTTAAAACTAAGGTCAGCCAGGCAGAGCTGTCAGTGTGTTGCTTTCAGCTGAGGGAGCAACATCACCCAGCTGAGCCGAGGCTCACAACATCCTGGAGGTAAGGGTAGGAGCTAGGGGGATGGCTTGGAGGCTCCTGGTACTTGGCAAGACCTAAAACTGCATCCTGCCAGGGAGGGGAGGCCTGGTGGGACTGCCAGTGGCATGGCAGCCCCACTCAAATACCAGGACCATTCACCTCCCTGGTGAAAGACGGGTCAGGGTGCCTCAATAACCCTTAGCCCCCACAACACTGTGGGTACAAGGACCAGGCATGGCTACAGCCACATGAGCCCTAGGGGTGTAAGACCCAAGCAGAAGGGCCAGGCATGGCTGTGGCCTCCTGAGCCCTCACAAGGGAATAAGATCCCAGAGGCCCCAGGGAGAGGATAGTTGAGTGACCCCAGGGAGGGGGGCTGTTGTGAGGCCCCAGAGAGGGGGCATTTATGTGGCCCTAGAGGGAAAGGGCAGTTGTGTGGCCCAGAGAGGGGCATTGCCCAGAGAGGGGCAAGAGCAGTAATGGCCCAAGTGAGAGGGGTGCGAGTGGCAGTTGATCGGAGGGTGGGCCAGCTGGCATGCCAGCCCCAGTGATGGATGCAAAAGCCGAGTGTGTGCCCTGACTGAGGCTGGGTGCTAAGCCAATTATGAGGCCTGGTGTCTGCCTCCAGAGGGGAGGCCAGGTGCTAGGCTGAGTGGGGCTCTGCCAGGGAGTCGGGGGTGAGCCCTGACCCCAGCAAACCCTCAGGCATGGGGAGGCCGCATGGTAGGCCAGTAGGGGGTGCTCCTGTGCTGAGCCACCTACCTCATTGCACCCGACCACCTTCCAGTCCTTAATTTATATAGAGAATATGATCTCATTTACCTGATCCAATGAAGGCCAGCACCTGTTGACTACCAACCAACAAATTTGAAATACATCACTGGTTGCTGGGTAGACTGGCAGAGTCTTTAGCTCCCTCCTGGTCATGTAGGCATTGCTTAGAACAATAGGGAGCTTAAGCCCTCTATCCCAGGTCAACCCAGGTATGTGATACCAGTCACATAGGCAGAGCGAGTAGGTTTCTCCACTTCCTCAGGAATGTATCCAGCTCAGGTTACAACTCAGGATTACCTGAAGAGATGGAGCAGAGGAGTCTTCCCTTTGCAGTGACCATGGTAACCAAATTGTCAGATAACAGAGTTTGGGGAGAGACAGAGATGGTATTCTGCCACATATCCCCCGCCCCTCCTTTAAAAGCTTGGGCACATGGCTTTACATAGCCGTGGGTACGAGAGTGTTTCATTTGGAAGGGTCACCTTTCACATCTAAAGAGAGATCACACAGTACATAAGACTGGTCATAACAATAATACACATAGAACATCAAAACACATTGGGGAGCTCCCATGCCAGAGCTTTCTCAGGCGGGCCTGAGTCTACCTGACCCACTACCTTTTGTGACAGGGCATCTGCTATCACATTCTGGCTTTCCTTGATGTGTTTGACGGTGAAGTTGAACTCTTGATGCTTCCAGGCTCATCATTGAAGCTTGGCATTGGTACTCTGCATGGTTTGCAACCACTGAAGTGTGGCATGGTCCGACAGGATGGTGAACTGCTTCCCCCGCAGATAGGGCCTCAGCTTGTTCAGCGCCCAGACAATTGCCAAACACTGCTTCTCAATAGATGACAGGCTCCGTTCCCGAGGAATTAACTTCCAGCTTAATTAAACCACAGAGTGTCCTGTGCCTTTGTGCTTTTGTAAGAGTACAGCTCCTAGTCCTGAGTCACAGGCATCGGTAGCTACATAGAAGGGTTTATCATGGAATGGTGCCTTCAGAATCAGTTGTTTGATCAGGGCAGCATTAAGGGTGTCAAATGCTTCCTGACACCCCTGCTTCCAGACCACTAGATCAGGGCTGCTCTTCTTGGTCAGTTCATGTAGGGGAGCGGCCGTCGTTCCAAATCCAGGGACAAACCTCCTATAGTATCCAGCCAGACCAAGGAAGCTCTGACTTGCTTCTTGATTTGTGGGGCAGTCAGTCTCTAATGGCCTCGAACTTGTTCCACAAGGGAGCAATCTGACCTCCACCCACGTGATGTCCCGAGTATACCACTTCAGATAGTGCCAATTGGCACTTTTTGGCTTTCACAGTAAGACCAGCTTGCTTGATCTTACTTAATGCAGTGGTCAGATAAATAAGGTGTGATTCAAAGTCTTCACTGAAGATGGTGATGCCATCGATGTAAGCTATGGCAAACTGCTTAGATCCTTGTAACAGGTTATTAATCGGTCTTTGAAAAGATGCGGGAGACTTGCGCATACCAAAAGGTAAGACTGTAAACTCATATAGTCCCACAGGTGTGGTAAAGGCAGACTTGGCTATGGCGTCCAGATCCAGTGTCATTTGCCAGAATTCTTTGAACAGTGAGAGTAGAGATGATCTTGGGTGGGCCCAGGTGATCCAGCAAAGAGTCCATCCTGGGCATAGGGTAAGCGTCAGGGGTGGTAATAGCATTTAGCTTCCTGTAGTCCACACAGAACCAGATGGACCCATCCTGCTTCCAGACAAGTACCACCGGGCTGACCCAGGGATTACCAGATTACTGTTAACTCTTTCATCTCTGTGACCTCCTGCTTTGTTTCTTGCATCTTCATATTAACTGCGTATGGTCTGGATTGGATAGGGCGATGGCTGCCTGTGTCTATAGAGTTTACTGCCAGGTCCGTTTTACCTGGTTTGTTTGAGAACACTGTCTCAAAGCCCTTGAGTGCTGAAAGTAACTTGTCCTTGTCCTGGGAGGGCAGATGATCTGGCAGGTGGAGTTCCTCTATTCCTGCCCCTCCATCCCTGTTGTCATACATGACTGGCTCCTCCGGGTGATCGTTAAGCTGAGGAAATCCAGAGTACTACATTACTTCTATTAAAATACGGTTTAAGCATGTCCACATGTACTAGCTTAGGCTTCTTGTCTGACCCGCTCCTGGTGACTACATAAGTCACATCATCCAGGCTATCCAGGATGATATGGGGACCGTCCCAAGCTGCTTGCAGCTTGTCTGTTTTCAGTGGCAGGAAAACCATGACCTTATCCCCTCGTTCAAAGTTACGTAAGCGAGCCTTTTCATCATACCAGACACTTTGCTTCTCCTGGGCCTGGGCCTGGGCCAGGGAGTCTCGTGCCACCTTCATCACATCAGTTACCTTCTGGCGAAAGCTGAGCACGAGCTCTACCATGGAAGTCTTAGTGGAAGTGATTTTGCCTTCCCACTCTTCTCTCATCAAGTCAAGAGGACCCTTAACTTGCCTTCTGAACACCAGCTCGAATGGCAAGAACCTGGTTGACTCTTGGGGTGCCTCCTGGTAGGCAAAGAGCAAATGCAGAAGTTTTTCATCCCAGTCATTGGGGTTAGAGTCCATATAGGCCTTTAGCATACCTTTCAAGGTGCCACTGAACTTTTCTACGAGCCCATTTGTCTGGGGGTGGTAGGCTGTGGTCTTGAGGTATTTCATCCCACAGCATTCCCACAGGCACTTCATCACCTCAGCCAGGAAGTTCCTACCCCTGTCAGTCAGGATCTCAGAGCGGAATCCCAGCTGAAAGAAGGTCTTGGTCAGGGCTTCAGCAATTACAGGTACCTCAGTGGAGGTCAAGGCAACTGCCTCTGGGTACTGAGTTGCAAAATCCACTAGAGTCAGGGTGTATTTCTTCCCTCTATGAGTCTTATGCCTGAGAGGGCCCACAATTTCTATACCCACTCTTTGGAAGGGTTGAGCAATGATAGGGAGGGGCTGTAGGGGAGCCTTTCTCTTGTCCCCACTTCTGCCTGTCTGCTGGTATGTCTCACAAGATCTGCAGTAGTCTGTCACATTCTGGGCAATTCTGGGCCAATAAAAATTCACCTGCAGCTGCTGGTGTGTCCGTTCCCTGACCATGTGACCAGCACAAGGTAAATCATAAGCCATAGAAAGTAATTGTTGTCTGAACTTAAGAGGTACTATGAGCTGGCGATGGAACTCCCAGGTCTCAGCATGGTTCTTTGGTACCCACAACTGATAGAGAAGTCCCTAATCCCAGACCACCTGTTCCCTCTTATCTGGGGTGAACTCTGTCTCTGGCTCCTGACCCATCTGCCAGAGTTCCTCCAAGCTGGGGTCCTGTAGAACCTCCTGTTTGAACTCCTTTTGCCTGGCTAAGCAATCAGCGGGGAGTTCTGGTGGTCCTGTAAAGAGTGCACCTTCACTTTCAAGGATGTCCTCCAACTTCTCCCCAAGAGTCTTGGTTTTCTCTGCCACTGACTGACCAGACTCCTCCCTGGGGCAGTCACTTAACCCAACCTCAATGTCGCTAGTTTCCTCAGTGGCTGGAGGACGGTTACAGTCAGGAGGGGTCTCTCCCTCTGCCTCTGCAACCAATTGAGTGACCTTACTCTGGGTGGTTTTCCTGTCTTCCGCTGTCACCTTTTTGTTGTGTTGGTGAGTTACCATGTCCAGGAAGTCACTCATGAACACTTCTGGATCCTCTCTGTGTTTATACAGGTTCAAGACTAGGGTGTCCTTTTTGGCTTCTTACTTATGTTGGCGCTTGTCTGCTTTTTGCTGTAGTAGATTCTGAAGTAGTTCAAGCACATGCTCATGCTTGAGACTTGCCTTTCCAGCCTCTACTTTGTGCTGGACCTTTCTAGCTTCATGCTCACACTGGGCCTCCTTCTTCACCTTCTCCATCCACTTCAGCTCTAGCTTGCGCATGTGCTTCTCATGTTCTAGCTGCAGCTGGTATTTCTGGAGGTCCCACTTAGAGGATGGCCCCTCGGGGCCCGCAGTAGGTTCTGGATGGATGCGTGGAAGTGATCTTGTGGCCTGCTCATTATTACACAGGATCTTAATTAGGTCCTCTCTTTTTTGCTCCTTCCTCACTGGAAGGACTCTCTCTTTCATCGCCTCTTTCAAGTCAGCCACAGTCATATGGTCATGCTCATCAGCCATCCTAGCTATTCAGCAGTCAGCACCAGTAGCACCAGCAGGTTCTAAGGTAGCCAAACTGAACTGTCACAGAGCCTTTCTTTTTATAAAGAAATGGGCAGCAAGAAGTAAAGATGTTGTGTTGGATATATGTTACTTGTGGTGTGTGATGGCTTATCTTGTGTTTTTATGTTTATATGTTTATTATGAAAAAAAATGGAATAGTTAGAGAAATATCTCTTAGGAATCTTTCAGGTTGAAAATGCTTTGTCAGGGTGAGGAAGTACCTGCAGTTGGTGTGTCTCCTGGTCCTGGATGGAAGGAATAGGAAAGAAGCCAAAGGCTGGCCTTGCATGCAATGCAGGCAAGAAAGCCAGTCAGTGAAAATGGAAATGGAGGCATCAGGGGATGAGGGACAGGCTGCGGGGGGTTCACCTTCAAGAACACTAGCTGCTCCATCAAACCAGGATCTAAGCAGGTGCGGTGGGGTGTATCTGTGGATGTTGCTGCACTTTCCTTCTCCTCAGTAGGCAGAGGCTCAGCAAGAGGTGGAGTGGACTCAGCTGAGCCGCTTGCCTCCACCTGCACATCAGCCTCCTTCGAAGTGCCTTCTGGGGAAGGAGACCTGGTTCTGGGGGAATCTTGAGGGATGTCAAGCACAAACTGAGCTGATTCCCCCTTCTTCCCCAGAATTTCCCTTGCTAAGGCACTGAGATCCAGATCCAGCACCAGCTCTTTCTCTGGCACTGAAAGGCATGGTGGTGGGGGGGGGGGGTTATGGCTGGTGCGCGTGGCTGGGATGCAGTCTTGGGCACAGGCAGTGGCACTGGCATTGCTCCCCTCTCCTTACTGCTTGTAGCAGCCTCATCTCTTTTAGCTGGAGGAAAGAGGCTGCATCTCAGTTTTGGGGTGCAGGGAAAAACGTACAGCTCTCCCTCTACCTCCTCTTCTACCCCTCCCTGAAAGCTGGCCAGTGTGGCCACCTACCTTTCCACCATGCTTCATGGTGTGTTTCATGTCTTCCTTTTCTACAAGTATATAAATGAATTTGCGTTCCTATAAAAATTAATGTAGGTGTCTGGTGCAAATACAAAATGTTAAACAGCAAGTATATGGCTTAGCCCCTGTATAAATTCAAAAGTGTGGATGCAAGATCATTGGTGGTACTAGTAGGGGTATGTGTGATGCAAATAAGAAATGTTAAATTAAATGGCAAGTATATGGCTTAGCCCCTGTATAAATTCAAAACTGTGGGTGCAAGAGTGTAGTTAGTTGTGTGGCGCAAATAAGAAATGTATAAAAGTAAATGAAAATATGGCTTTGTCCCTATATAAATTCTATAATGTATGCTGCAAAGCTTTAAATGTATAGAAATAAAATATAAATGTATTTTGCTTGCTATATAAATAAAATTCTACAGTAATCCTATCCAATATAATTATAGAATTCAAAAGAATGAATCAATGAATATCATAAAATAAAAAAGCCTCGAAGAAAAAGGTATTCTGAATCTCAAATCCCTCTTGTTAAGCAAGTAGGGAATCCTTTAGAAGATCAGTGCTGCGAGTCATAGTTGTCTGACGCTGAGCTGCTGGAACACACAGCTCACTAACTGACACCAAGGCAGAAAGCAGGGCAGTTCAAACAATGCCACCTTTTATGCAGTTTTTCCATCCTACCCCCAGAGTACTAGGATTGGAAGGGGCCTCAGGGAAGGATGACAGTCACTGGCCAGCTACACAGTCAATAATGAGAGCACTCCTTCCCCCCACTTCCGCCCTCTTCCCCTCCCTCTCCTTACTTCAGTTTCTGTTTCCCCACAGGCAAGCCCAGCTTGAGCTTCAAAACTCAAAACATTTTGAAAAGCTTCAACTTGCCTCTTTTTGTTTCGAAGCTGTTTTGAAGTTCTCTGTTTCATTCCAATTTCACTGTTTCGAGCTTGAAACAAGTCAAAACAGCATCAAAATGAAACTGCCGGTGAAATTTTGCACAGCCCTACCAAGTATGTGATGCCAGTCATGTAGGCAGAGGGAGCAGGTTTCCCCACTCCCTCAGGAATGTATCCAGCTCAGGTTACAACTCAGGGTTACCTGAAGAGATGGGGCAGAGGTGTCTGCCCTTTTCAGTGACCATGGTAACCAAACTGTCAGACAGAGGAGTTTTGGGGGAGAGAGGGTATTCTGCCACAGGCCGCGTGTATGGGTCGAAGTAATCCCTGTATGTCCTCCAATGTCGTGAGAGTGAGTTAGGGTTGAGAGTATCAGCTGGATGCCATCTGCGAGGCATGGGCTCCAGTGTAGGGGAGGTTCAGAGCTGCGGATAGCGCCCCTTGGCATTGGGGCTGGTAATGGGCAGTCTCCCGCATTATCTACCAGTACAATGTATCAGCAAAGTCGTGGCAGGAAAGACTGGGTGGGCTGACTCAAAATTTTCCTCGAGCTTGCCCCCTGTCACAAAAGAGCTTGGAGAGAGGCTTTCATTTCTTAATGGGTTGATAAACACTGAGTCAGGGGTGATAAACATTCCCTCCTGGGCTGCTGGGTTGGGGTGGGGAGACATCAGAGTGTCCTGCCAGAGCCTGGCCATGACCTCCTCAGCTCAGCATTGTGGAAGAGGAAGGAGGGCTCCTCTAGCATCCCCCAGCTTCTAGCCTGAGCCAGTGCAGGCATGCATCTGCATTTCTGGAATTAAAAGGGAATGTCTATCCACCTGCAAATCAGTTCAAGCTTTGCAGTTTAAACTAACCTGAAAAGATTGAATCAATTCAGGCTCAGGCTTTTTGAATGTCTATCCCCAGCCATAGTGTCATTCCCCTTTCTGTACAGAAAAAGCAGAAAAAGTAGACATATACCAATATTATCAAGCTAATGCTTTTTATCAAAATTGACTTATTCAAACATCATTAAGGAATGTAAATTCAGCAGCACAGAAGGTACAGGTTTCAGGGATGCAAACAGTACATTGGCATCAACTCAACACATCACCAATATGAAGTAACTAGCTTGTAAGTAGTTTGGTCAAGCATGAAGCTTAGTCGAGCACGAAGCTTGAAGCTTCTAAGTACTGTAGCATTAAAGCTGGAAATTAGTACTGGTCAGGACATTTCAGCAGACAATGCTATTTCATCCAATCTGAAACATTTAACAGAGACAGCCTTTTTTAATGTTTTCTTCAGGAAGGTTTTCTGAGGCCTGTGTCATGTTACACTTAAGGCATCATTAACCAGCAGCTGATGGGGCTCCCAGGCATGGGACCTTGCTACTTGCAGGTACAGGGGGAGCTTGGGATTATAGTCTGAACACAATGATAAAAAATTACTGTGGTTTTATAGCTATTCTTGGCATCTTAATCTTGACAAGATTAAGTGTTATAGGTAGAAAAAAAAATCATATACAAGACAATGAGGCTTTAAGCAATTTTCAGTAAGTGGGTTAAAATCAAGAAAGAGACCAGATGGAAGAAAATAAGAGAATGATTAGAATGAAAAAGTTCTGCAAAATTAAGTAATTAGAGAAGCCTTCTAAGAAACTGATAATTATTAGAAAGATGCAGTACACATATTCCCTTAATTTGGCCCTCACATAAGGGAATACCACAGCGTTGTTAAAACTATCTTGGGTGAGGTATTAGTGCACAGAAACCTTTGCTAAAAGCTGTTATGTGTAATAAAACTCCAAATCATTGCACTATAAAACCTGTATGCAAAACTAAAAAGGCAAAAACTAACTAGCAATGGTACAAACTGGATTGAGCAAATTAATAGAATTAAAATATGGAGGGCTGCAAGGCACCTGGCAAAAATCATATTAATTAGCACAACATTGAACTGAAAGATCCTACATAAATGGGAGGAAATATTTCCATTTGGAGTAATTTAAATGTATTCTTTCCTATCAAAACACAGTTGCCATTCCTTCTTAAACACTGTCTATCTGTGGCTCACTAAAATGGGAGAAATCAGGAAAAAACAGTCTGAGTGCAACAAGCTTTACAATTACATCTGCCAGCCCAGTGTCAGCTGGGATCCACCTTATCACTATTAGGTCTGCACTCTCCTGATCCCGAAAAGCATTCTGATTAGACAGGGCTAACGAGGAAACATATACCATTGCTGCTTCCATAGAGTCTGGCTAAACCAGGGGCAGGCAATTATTTTGGGCGGAGGGCTGCTTACCCAGTTTTGGCAAGCTGTCAAGGGCTGCATGGGTAGCCCCACCCCTTGAAAAGAGCCCCACTCCCTGGTCACCATCTTGGGACCAATATCCCAATGTCTTGGGACCAATGTCTGAATCAATGGCCAGCACCGGTGGGGCCCAGAGTGGGGCACAGGCTGGCAGGGGTCTGTGGAGCCGGGCTGAGCTGCACCAGCAGGAAGAGGGGGGAGCTGGCCCGGCTCCATAGAACCCCCACTGGCCAGGACTCTCCCCTGCCAGCTGGGACCCCGTGCTCCTGCCACCCTGCTCTTGGCCCCACCAGCACTGGCCCCAGGACACCAGTGTGGGCCCCATGTTCTTGCTGGCTCCCGCTCACTACTAGTGCCCCCTAGTCCCACGGTAGAGGTGGGAGGCAGTACGCAACCCCGACCCTCTGCTCGCTGGCAGGGAAGTAGCTGGTGCTGAGCATAGGGGAAAAGTGGCCGCTCCCCCGCCCTGTGGCCGGCGCTCCCTGCTGCAGATGCTCACAGTCTGCACGGATCTGTCCTGAGCAGGCACAGGCAGCCTCAGGTGGACTGCAAGAAGCTGCAGCGTGGGGTGCCGGGCACAGGGCGGTCAAGGGGCCGCATTTCCTGTGCTCAGCACCAGCTTGTAACCCACTCCCTGCTGCCAGTCTGGGCCATGTGCCCTGGGCCCTCACCCGTTGGGGCTGCGCTGCGGCGGCAGCAGCTGCTCGGTGCAAAGGAAAGCAGCTCTCCCGCTTGCCGTGCTGGGCAGTGTTTGCTGCTGCTGCTGCCCCCATGCTGCTCAGCACGCAAGCTCTGGGTGGGCAGCAGCAGCAAACACTGCCCAGCATGGCAAGCGGGGGCGCCACTTTCCTCTGTGCTGAGCACCTGCTGCCGCTGTGGTGCAGCCTCAACAGGCGAGCCCTGAGCCGGTGCAGGGCCCAGACTGGCAACAGGTGTGGGTTACAACCTGGTGCTGAGTGTGGGGAAAAGCGGCCCCTCGCCCATCCCGTGGCCAGTGCCCTGCGCTGCAGCTGCTCGCAGCCTGGCTGAGGCTGCCTATGCCTGCTTAGGACAGCCCTGTACGGACTGTGAGTGGCTGCAGCAGGGAGTGCTGGCCATGGGACAGGGGAGGGGCTGCTTTTTCCCGTGCTCAGCACCAGCTCCTCCCCTGCCCTTCCCCCACTCCCCTTTACCTGAGTTTCCGGCACCAGTGCAGCCACATGGTCCCAGGCCAGAAGCCCCTACTGGGGCTTCCAGCTGAGGGGGCGGGACTAGGTGGGCCCTGCTGTTGCAGGAGCCCACTGGGGCTTCCCCTGGGTCCTACTGCCCCTGGCTCTTGTCATTTTTGACAGGAACCAAGGACAGATAAATATTAATTTTCTAAATTTTTTAGGGACCCTGCAGGCTGGATAGAATGTCTGTATTTTGCCCACCCCTCGTCTAAACCCTGAACTTGGGTAGTTAGTGTCACCCCTAATCTCATGGATTGGTTTTCTTTTCCTACTTATTTACCCTTTTACCTTTCTTTCTTACCTTCTGTCAAATGGGGTGCATATGGAGATTTCCTCCCACAGCCTGGGACTATCCATAAACTATCCCAGTCTGGGGCAGGTCCCAGACCTGTACCATGATTGGGCTATCAAGGCATGAGCTTGTAAAGAGCTGCATGGGAGGGGCAGGTCCTAGCCCCCTGCCCCAGTCTGAACATAGGGCCATAGCAGCAACCCTCTGGCTGGGCAGGGAATCCCTGCCAAGCCAGGGGGTCACTGCAAACTGCC
>NW_005842577.1:89313-119645 GCF_000455745.1 Alligator sinensis
ATGCTGCTCAGCACGCAAGCTCTGGGTGGGCAGCAGCAGCAAACACTGCCCAGCATGGCAAGCGGGGGCGCCACTTTCCTCTGTGCTGAGCACCTGCTGCCGCTGTGGTGCAGCCTCAACAGGCGAGCCCTGAGCCGGTGCAGGGCCCAGACTGGCAACAGGTGTGGGTTACAACCTGGTGCTGAGTGTGGGGAAAAGCGGCCCCTCGCCCATCCCGTGGCCAGTGCCCTGCGCTGCAGCTGCTCGCAGCCTGGCTGAGGCTGCCTATGCCTGCTTAGGACAGCCCTGTACGGACTGTGAGTGGCTGCAGCAGGGAGTGCTGGCCATGGGACAGGGGAGGGGCTGCTTTTTCCCGTGCTCAGCACCAGCTCCTCCCCTGCCCTTCCCCCGCTCCCCTTTACCTGAGTTTCCGGCACCAGTGCAGCCACATGGTCCCAGGCCAGAAGCCCCTACTGGGGCTTCCAGCTGAGGGGGCGGGACTAGGTGGGCCCTGCTGTTGCAGGAGCCCACTGGGGCTTCCCCTGGGTCCTACTGCCCCTGGCTCTTGTCATTTTTGACAGGAACCAAGGACAGATAAATATTAATTTTCTAAATTTTTTAGGGACCCTGCAGGCTGGATAGAATGTCTGTATTTTGCCCACCCCTCGTCTAAACCCTGAACTTGGGTAGTTAGTGTCACCCCTAATCTCATGGATTGGTTTTCTTTTCCTACTTATTTACCCTTTTACCTTTCTTTCTTACCTTCTGTCAAATGGGGTGCATATGGAGATTTCCTCACACAGCCTGGGACTATCCATAAACTATCCCAGTCTGGGGCAGGTCCCAGACCTGTACCATGATTGGGCTATCAAGGCATGAGCTTGGAAAGAGCTGCATGGGAGGGGCAGGTCCTAGCCCCCTGCCCCAGTCTGAACATAGGGCCATAGCAGCAACCCTCTGGCTGGGCAGGGAATCCCTGCCAAGCCAGGGGTTCACTGCAAGCTGCCTCACTAGAGGGTCATGGCAGGGGGCTAGGACCTGCCCCTCCCCTGGAGCTCTTTCCAAGCCCCCTGCCTCCAACTGGGGAGCCAGGGCTGGGAGCTCCCTGCTACCAGGGCAGGGAGACATTATCCCTGTCGGGTTGTTACTGTCTTCACACCCGACAGCTGTTTGCAGGTTGTTTCCCTGTGCATAGCTGCCTTGGGGTGGCTCCCCCACTCTGTCTCTCTTCCTTGTTCCTGCCTGCCACAAATTTTCTGGTTTTGCTGGTTCTTGAAGATGTAAGGAAAGGGGGAAAGAGGGAGAGGCTGGTGCCACCACTCGGTCACTACCGGCTGCTGATGTGCTGTATGACCTCTGTCCCAGTGAAAAGAAAAGGCATCAAGTTAACTGAAGAAATGAAAAGAGATTTTATTGGGCCAACAGGGTCTCTTTCCGAGTTTGTCCGGGTCTAGCCAGAGCCTTTACTTGGTCTATTTTCCCTCAAGCAGCTCAACCTTCTCCCCTGGGGCTGATTGGGTCTCTTCTTTACTTATATTGCTGCCACGCCTGGCTTGATTGTTTGAGAGGCAGGCAATTAGGGCAAGAGATACCTTGAATGGGAGCATCCGCATCTTACTCCCTCTTCCTGGTGGGTTCTCGTCCCTCTCAGAGCCAATAAGATGCTGGAGGAGCACCTCTTACCATTTCTCCGTGGGAGAGAAAGTAAAACAAAACCAAGAGGGGACTGGGTTGGGTCCGAAGCAAACCCCATGGCACCCGTTCTCTCTGATCTGCGTTGCCGGCTTCTCTGCCTTCATTAGCAAGTGCCAATGTTCAATTAACCCAACAAAGTTAAACTGAGGGAGAGAGTACCTGTATTCTTCTTTCTACGCTCTCCCTCTCTGTGGATGATGGTTCCCGCTCCTGTGCCCTTGAGCCTATCGGCTTCTTCTTTATTTTCCTGGAGTTTTTTTAGTTTTGGGCGGGACACAGTCATGTGTTACTCCACCCACTGACTTCCGATTTTCCTCTTCTCCTCCCGGCCCTCTGCCCAGTCCCAGATATTGCTCTGGCTGGTGTGATTCCCCAATCCGTGTTACCTGGCGGCACATTAAAGTGGGTCGGGTGCGCGCCAGCAACTCCCGCTGTAACATGGAGACCTTAATCTTGGAGACCTTGAGCTTGGAGCCGGGAGGAGGCGTCAGGTAAGTATCCCCTGTTCTTTCACAGTCCCCACCTGGGATCTGCCACCACAGTCCACCCTGAGCAGGCAAGTCCCAGAGGCAGGGAGCAATCTCCCAGCCCCCACCAGGAGACAGTTGACTCCTGGCCCCATGCTCCCTGCCAGCCCCTGTTTTTAAAGTAATTAATAAAATGAGAGTCACAAAGCCATTCTATTGATTTTCACTTAGCCTAATCACTCACCACTTTGCTTTGTCTTGTGTCTCTTCCAGCACACCACTAGCAGAATCACAGTCATGACCAGAAGTATGACAACACACACTACTGAAACTGCTACAGGAACTGAATGTGACCATCTCCCTGTAGAAAACAAAACCCAAACAAAACTATTGGGATAGACAAAAAGAACTTAAAAACACGAGATGAATGCTGACAGACGTGACAGTGGTGCTGACAGATGTGACAGCTTGTTGCGTGATTGGCCACTGAATGCGCTCTACAGCTAGGCACTGACAGAAGTGCATGGCTTCAGAGAACTTAAAAAATGCCTGATTGGGCAGCATTCTAAGACCTCATTATATAAGGGTTCAGGATGAAGGTGATCCAAAATGGAGAGCCTTCATTAATGTCTGTCAGCACAGCCAGAGAGCAGGGCTGAGCTGATGCAGCTGCACCTTGCACTATCTTTGGAATAGGAGGTGGGGAAGGGAGTGGAGGGAACTTGTTCTGGGGATTGCCTAGCCAGCACTGGAGGGTGAGGTGGGTGGATTGGAGTCCCCCCTGAGGTTAAGTGATTTGCACAAAAAATATAATTTGCAAAAAAATGCTACAATTATGTGACTTGCTGAGGAGTTCCCCATCAAGGAAAGTATTCCCCCGTCAGGAGTAAAAGCCTAGCAGCCCAGAGGAGGTGGGATGGAGTTGCAAAAGGGACAGGGGAAGGAGAGAGCTTGGGGAGGGGGAGGGGAGGGCTGTTTGATCCTCCAGATGGGAAAACTGGGGCACAGAGGACTGGGGGTACCTGGGGGCTGCCCTAGCACCAGGTAGTGGAGGGGCTGTTTGCTCCTCTGGCAGGAAAACTGGGGTGCTGGGGTTTGTTTGGAACGGGGGAGGGAGAGGACACATGCACAGAGGAGCAAAAAGCCTCTCCCCTACCCAGTGCCTGGGCTGTCTGCCAAGGCAGCCCCCAGGTGCCCCCTACTCCCTGCGCTCCATTTTTCCCACCCAGAGGAGCAAACAGATCCTCCCCTATCCAGCACCAGTGCTTTCTGCCTAACACAGCCAGCAGCTTTCAAAGCTATGAGCTCATCATGATCACTACTGACTGGCTGACACTGAGTTCAGTGAGGGACTCTCTAGTGATTGGCTGGAAGCCTGGCAGAGAAGAGAG
Organism: Alligator sinensis; assembly: GCF_000455745.1. Taxonomy (NCBI): domain Eukaryota; kingdom Metazoa; phylum Chordata; order Crocodylia; family Alligatoridae; genus Alligator; species Alligator sinensis. The sequence goes on from NW_005842577.1 coordinate 92,846, forward strand.
GCATTTTGAAAAGGGAGTTTCCTCCCTGCCTCTCAGAAACACGAGGCAGACAGCTACTACTGCCATTCCTACCTCTTCCAGTGAGGTGGAGGGCTGAGGAGGGGCATGGGCTTTTCAGCAGTGATCAGAGGCCTTGGGAGTAAGGCCTCTGCTGTTGCAATTAAACGATCTGGGCACAAAAATGACAATCAGGCCATGATATTACCGAGCTAGACCCGCAATTTAAACCAGGTACTACTAGTTACCTCTCTCTGGTACACTGGTTCAGCTTGCTATAAAATACATGTGGCCTCATAGTTCTCTCTTCCTGAGAGGAGGGTGGGACACTGCCGTGCCTTAAGATGTGCTGGGTGCATCTACACATTCTATTTGGCCTTACTGTGCAGTAAATTTACTGCATAGTAGACTAATTTACTGCACAGTAAGAGTCTACACGTGTAGACGGTAACACTTTGCTGTGCAGTAGATTAGTCTACTGGACAGTAAAGCATCTTGTGTAGACACGGCTACTGAATCCAAAGCAGGATCCTCACTCACTCTTGTGCTCCAGGCATAGCATGCATATGAACATGTGCACAGACACTATTCTTCCTTTTTCAGATGCATGTTAACCCACCCAAAGCTGAGGACTGAAAATATGTTAGTGGAAAAGGCTGCAGCGAAGAGGAAGCTAATATCTGATTGCACGTATCACACACTGACCTTCCACTTTCACAGATGAGGTTTTGTCTTCATCCATGGAACTTGCTCTGCAGGTGAGGTTATGCCCAACTAGGCTTTCAGAGTTGTTGATATAGAGGTGACTAGTAACAAGCACTGTTCCATTCAGGTCACTGACTTTCTCTTCTGTCTTCTTATTCTGATTTTCTAGCCCAAGCCAAGTGATAGTAGGACGAGGCCAGGCACTAGCAGAACAGTTGGCCATCAGGTGACCTTCAGAGAGGCTGTAGCTGACAGATATCCTGAGTGGCTCTAAAACACAAACAAACAACCTGTCAGCAGAGGAAGCTGTTGATCAGATGCAATGACAATGAAACCAATATCAAGACATGCAGGCCCACAATGAAGAGACAGAAACATATCCTTCTATCCCAAACTCTCACCACAACTGAGTCCCTATTCCCATCTACTGAAGTGACCAGCCTTGGAAGACTTGAATTTATCAAACTATAAGGTTTGAGAGTTTCTACTAAGCAGGTAAACCTGTTTATGGTCCCTGCTCTGATCTACTGCCAGGAGTGCTGTGGCAATGGGGCCACACACACTGCAGCAGTTATACCTGGCACTGAAATGAAATTGCAGGAAGAGCAGTCTTACTGTTCAAGTCCTAGTTGTGCCTGGCCAAGTCTGTCCCCCAGAGGAACTGCTACACACATGGCATCAAAATGAGGATGCTCATTTCCTGTGTGCAATAATTTGGCTCTGCAAGAAGCCAAAGCAGAAATTTTGACCAGGGTGCAGCATGGAAAAAATAGACCTGAACTCCGTTGCATACATCACCTATGCTGTCTGCTCCTGGAATGAGAAAGTGCAAGCAGAGTGAGGCAAGCAGCAGCCCTGGCAAGGCCATGCTTCCTTCCCTCCCTCACTGTTCTGGCACGCCTTCCCTTAAGTGGTGCCCTGGGCCTGTGCCCACTTACACACCCCACATTATGCTACTGAGCAATGACAGGGTATTGCATCCAGCTGATGCTGAGAGGGCACCGCTGTTAAGAGGCTTCTCTGCCTGGAGTTCGTAATGCTCTGAGGAAAAGCTGCAGATAGAAAATAGATTCTCTCCCCATTACTCATACAGTTATGTCCCCAGAAAGAACCTTACCATAAACAGTCAAGCAGGTTTCCTTTCCAAAGGATCCAGCTGGAAAGGTGTTAAAGAGGCACTTATAGCATCCATTGTCCTGGATTCTAACTCCCCAAAAGGTGATGGCTGTATCATCCAGTGACGTGCCTGTAATATCTAATCGCCCCCGGTACGGGTTTTGAACCTTTGAAGAATTTTTCTGGTAAGTAGCCACATTTTCAGGGAATGGGCTTGTTTTCTTCTGCCACGTAACTTGTACAATGTCATGTGGCTTCCTCAGGACACATCTTAAGGTTGCATTGCTGCCCACCTCTGCCTTTTGGTTCTTTTTTGTCTCTATATCCACTGTAATGATATAAAGCAATTCATGAAATACACAAAAATAATCTTTGATCACTTTCTGACTTTCTAGATTTACCAGAAGCCATACAATGGTCCCATTCTACTGACTTCAACTGAGCTACAGTATCTTAGTTTACACCAGCTGAGGACATTCCCTTCCACCTTTAATAAGACTATGAAACAGGCAACGTTTCCTTGCCATTATCTGTGTACACCTCCTCCAGCTTTATTAAATTCTGTATATCTTGCATAGAAAGTGATTTGACTTTTGCTGTTTAATAAGAGAATGGAAAAAGATCCAAGAGACAGATGCATTAGGCCATTTTCGTGATCGGCAAGGGAGAGGGAAGAGAAAGAGTTCAGCTCCATGAAAAGTTGCCATGCAGAAAGAGAAACAGACTGATTCACAGGAGACTCAGCGGTATACTTCTCACTTTACTTTGCTAGGTAAAGCCTCAGAAATTGGAGACTAGCTCAAAACCTGTATATATACAAGAACAAATTACAGTTGTCTTACCATGTGCCCTGCAGAGTAATGTAACAGCAGCATACCACACCAAAGCTTGTAAAGTCTTATGAGAATCAAATTGCGCATTTATCTGAAGATACAAGAAGGTACATAGAATTAGGTCTTAATAACACTATTGTTTCTGGTAATTAATGCTCAGCCTATGGATCCACAGTGCTTTTGAGTGGAAATGGAACATGCATTTACAGACAGCAGTCAACAGAAAATAAAGGCTCTGTTAACCCACACAGACCTGACTGAAGCTGAAAAAAGGATAAATCAGTGGGTACTTTTGATACACAAAGTTCCACCTTTAGAGAAAAAAAATTCAAACAGGATCTCCATTTTATATACAAAAGCTTTGCACATGCAGTATATAAATAAATTATCATTTCCTTATGAAAAACATAAACATATGTGCCTGTGAAATTAGGCCTATTATTTAAGTGGATTCAGACCATTGGCATTTGCTGCCTTAGAAACCGGGGTTACAAGCAATCAGAAGGATTTTGCAGTTTTGGGACATTTTAGGCATATTTTACCACTGAGATGCAATAACTGCATATATATTATTTACCAAATGCTTCAGAACATTAAAATAACTACCAGTTTTGCGGTTCTGGGTTTAGGAAGAAGTGCCACCTTTATGTACAGCCGAGTTAAGTGCTTTCTTATTCTTACAAATATATCCGAGGTAGTGGTAAGTGTTATGAGTGATACAGGGGTATCAGTAACTACCAGCAAACACATACTAGAGCCAGCTGTGGAGGCAGATAGACAAGAGAGACAAAGGGAAAGATCTGGGACCTGACATTACCAGGACCAGCTTCTTCCTCCCTTAGATATTTGCCACATCTGCAGTCAGACATGCAGATATTAGATTGATCTCCTCAACAATCTCCAAAAGACCAGCGGTATTTCTGTTTGGGGCATATGCCTACTCCTGCATTTACTGTCACTGAAATATATGTCTTTCCAGTTGAAAACAAACATCTTGGGAACACTAAATTAATGCAGGGTGGGGAACATTTGGTAAAGTTAAACAAAAAAGAGCCTTGCTTCTTAAAGTTTGACCCCAAGGTAATTGCCTGTGTTTCAGGAGCAAACAAGGAAGCACAGCTGCAGTGAGAACAATAAGAGCAGAACATTTATAAAAAACAAAAGGAAACTGGAGGATGGGCAGTATTCTTGTAGAGATAGTGAAGAATACAAAGTTTTCTCTGGAGAGATGTAGGAAAAATCTCAAAGGCCAGCCAGGAAATGTGAGAAGTAGCTTCAGAAGCAGCTGTTTTTCAATACACCTGATTAATACAATATCTCTCCTTGAGATCCAAAGCCAAACCACATATTCAGTCTGTATGGCTGAACAGGGGGGGAGGGAAACAAAAGGCAGCTACTATTTAATACATGTTTAGGTTTTTTGTTCTTGTTTTTGTTTGTCTGGGTTTTTTCAATGCCTACCACAGAGGATGCTCTCCAAATTCATGTGTAATCCAGGCTCTGGTTTTCCAGTCAGAGACAAGTTATCAGCCACACTCTGGCCCTGTTCTGCTATATCTCTTCCTGGTTTTATTCTCAAACAAAAAAGATTAAACCAAGGGATGAGACTGTGCACAAACCCACCAACAAGTGGTCCCATCTCCCTAAACTCAGAAGGAATCTCAGAAGGTCCTGGATCAATGCACCCATCTTCACTATTTCTCTCAGATGCTTCAGAAGTACCCCCTCTGGACCGTGTGCCCTGATTCCCCCGAAGGTTACCCCACTGTCTGTGGCACAATCCTGAGAACTTTACCCTGGGTCTGGGGGAAAGGGTGGGTATTCTACATTTCCAGAGTGCTCCAGGGCTTCAGGAAGTTGACATGAAAAGGGCTCTAATGTCTGTCATTCCCCTGCCAAGTACACCTCATAACTTACCTCCTACCTGCACCACATGACCTCCAAGGGACCCTGTTGTTTGGCCAAAAGTTAATTTTCAATAGAGAGGAACAGCAATAAGACTCTATCTCTGGGTAGACAAACCTGAAATGAGCATTTTTGTATAGTTTTGCTCCTGGGATTGCTGTGTGGCTTGGAGATCTTCCCAGGTGAAAACCCCAATTAAATATAGTCTTCGGACACTTGAGAACATACTTGATCACATTCTAGGCTTTTGCACAATGCATTTGTCAACATGCTTACATGAGGTTTAGTATTCCTTGGGGCAGTGTTACAAACAACAGCTCAAATAGAGAAAGATCTGCTGATAATTGTGCAACTTCTGGGATTGCAAACAACAGGCGAAATATTAATCTGTCCCAATTCTGGGGCTCCCCAATTGTGAATTTCTATAACATCCTTTTTAGTGCCCAGTTGAACTTCTCTTCTAGCCCATCCAGCAGGGTTAGATTGACCAAAGTTTGACCGAGTGGACCCTTTGAAGGGTGCATACTTACTATCAACTGGCACATGAAAGTCATGCCTTGGTCTGATAAAACTACCCATGGGATCCCAACCCAAAAAATAACTTTATCAGCCTTGTGACAACTGGTTGACTCACAGAAGAGCAGATAACTATAGCGTCAGAGTTCTGGGTGGTAGAATCCAGTACTTTCAGAATGAAGCAACATCCAAAAGGTCTTGGTTCAAAAGTCTTTTTTTCTACCCCAATTCAGTCAAATACTACTCCCCAGAAGAAGTTTTGGGGGACTAAGCAAGTACACTGATGTAGTACTAGATGACTTTCTAGACAGGATTCACAACATTCCTTGATGTCACAAGAGATTCCTAGATAAAAAAATCCAAAACATTGTGAGCACCCTGTTCTTTATCTTCTCAAATCTCAGAACAAGACTAAGGTAATGATGGTAGGGTCAGGGAAATAACTGGAGCAGGTGGCAGAGATCAGAATATGCTGAATCAAAGATACGATATTTATTAGCAATAACTACTAGTTACTTGTAGAGATAGCTTGAAAATGACTAATTCCCCCCCCCTCTCCTTTCTGCCACCCTCCTCCCCAGCCCACACACACACATACACACTTTATTTTGGCAAAATATTGAGTACTAATATATTTCAAATGAAAACCTTATTATTTCAATTGAAAATGCCACTGCAATGCCCCATTAATTTGTGACTTTGGGGTCTTACTCTTCTGTTTTCTACTGTGGTCTGGGTTGTCTGACTCCTTTCTTCATGACGGGAAAGGATGCATCCTCACAGATTGGTACATCATAGAAGAGGTAGTCTAGAAAAAAAACCTACCTGTTAAAGAAAATGGCTTTAGAAAATGGCCCACAGACCCAGAAATACGACACTTGAAGTCCAACTTCTATAAGGCATGGTAATGCCATTTTTCTTCAAAACATTTTCATTGGTCCACTTCCACTGCTTGCTTTTGATTATATATTTATTTTGCCAAGATTAGACTATCACAATGCACTGTGTTTGGGGCTATACTTTATAACTCTGTATGAAGTTATTTAGAGACTGAAACTGGGCTGCTCACTTTCTGACTGATACACTGAAGAATACACATCACAAATCAATTAATGGGTTATGTCGCAGGGCACTAAGGTGCCCTGCTCCTAGAAGAGCAGAAACTGCCTGGGAAGAGCCCAAAGAAACAGGCAGAAGCCAAGGTGCACATTACCTGGGCAACAGGCTAGAGAGCAAATTAGTCTGCACCTGCACCTGGTCAGCTGACCAGAAGGGGCAGGGCCCTGGGCCCATATAAATCCCAGGCTGGAACTCGGGAAGGCAGTTCTCTGCCAGCAGCCAAGGGGGAAGGAGCCCTCCTGAGGAAGCAAAGGGAAAAGGCCTGACTGTAAGTTCTGCTCCCGGTAATGTTAAGGGGTAGAGCACACCTTTTGCAGTTTGAGTTATGGTATAGCCTAGGGGCTTGCATTTTTTTTACTTTTGTTTAGAACACCAGTGATTTGGGTGAGGGTATTGGGGAAGGAGGCGGCTTCACTGGGGCCCACTACAGTGTGGGGAACCCAGCACCAGTGAGGGCGTGGTATTTGGGGTGCACAGGCCCTGGTGCCAGTGAGGGCACGGTGTTCGGGGTGGGGACAGGCCCTGGCGCTAGTGAGGGCACAGAGACTGAGACAGGGCCGCCGAGAGCCCTGTAATGACCAGAGAGCCGAGTGAAACCAAGGCTTTGGAGGGACGTTGTGTCAATACCATCTGCGAGGCTTGGGGCGTGGTAAAGAGGCGTTCTGGTACCATGCATATAGCTCATAAGGCTGGGGTGTCCTGAGACATCCATTGTGAAACGGGACCCACAAGGGGTCTGGGAACCCATGGGGTTCAGAGAGTCTATCAGAACCGTGTCCAAGTGGACTTGAAGGCAGCCTCCCTATTTTTATAATTACAACAAGATGTGGCAGGCGAGAATAGAGGCCCATCAGGCTGAATTGGCTTGGTTGAGGGGCCTTAGGGGTAACACTGACATCCTTAGGGACCCCATTCTGCGACAGGTGATACAAAGAATATAGAGTTGCTCAATAACAATTTGCTTCAGTCTTCATATTACAAACTTAGTGCAACTTAGTAGTTAACAAAATTAATATGGACAAAGAAGCGGAAGGGCTGAACAGGATAATATGTAAACAACACATCAGAGAGTTCTTAACACACTTGAATTAAGTTGTTTCAGAGTAGTGAAATTCTTCCCAGAATACTAAAGAAACTGGCTGAAGAAATCTCGGAGCCCTGACAATGATGCATGCAAAGTCATACATAATAGAGAGATCCCAGGGAACTGGAGGTGGGATTTCCAGAGGCAGAAAAGGAGAACTCGGGGAATGATAGACCAATCAACCCAACTTTAATATCTGGGAAGTTACTAGAGCAAATTATAAAACAGACACCTTGTAAAAACCTGGTAATGAAAAGTGTGATCACAATTTGTGAGGACAAATCCAAACCAACTTAATTTCCTTCTGTGACAGGATAACTGATTTGGTGAATGTGGTTGACATGATTATACTTGGACTCTGGTAAGACTTTTGATAGTCTCACATGGCATTCTCATAAATAATCTAGAGAAATATAGACTAAATAGAACTACTGTTAGGTGGATGCCTTTTAGTCTACATTTCTCTAGCTTCCTGATCAAGTCTAGGAATCACACAAAACTGGAAGGGATTGCAAACACAGGAGTTGATGGAATTAGAACTGAAAGAAACCATGATAGACTGGAGAACCTGGCACTAGACGACAGAATGAAATTCAGCGAAGACAAATGGAAAGTGCTACACCTAGGCAAGTAAACCAAGTGCATGAATACAGTGGAAGATAAGCTAGGAAGTATCATTTCTGAGGCGGATTTTGGATTTGGTGGATCATAGACTCGCAATGATCCAGAAATACAATGACCACTAAACATGCCAAGAAAGCTGTAATATACTGCCAAGCCCTCCAATACCACCAAATTTGCACTGAGGAGAACACTCATGATCATCATCTTGCAAACCTCAAAAGGGCTTTCACTCAACCTTATAACCAGAAGCAAACTTCTTACAGCCCAAAGCACACCAAATGGATCCAGACCATGCAGGGACAAGAAACGTAACACCTGCTAACATATCTAAACCACCCCCACAATAACTATACCCCACGTCAGAAACATCACCATTCCTGGATCTTATACCTGCACCTCCAGAAATATAATATCACATCCAGTGCACTAAATGCCCTCATGGAAAATATGTAAGAGAAACCAAACAACAACTGCATACTAGAATGAACGAACGCCAAAAATCTATCAAAGATAAAAATACCCAATTATCTGCAGGTGCACACTTCTCACAAGACAATCGCTCTCTCTCCAATCTCTGTTCTAATTCTCAAAGGGAATTTACAAAACACCGTTCATAGACGAGCCTAAGAACTTCACTTCATCAATCTACTGGATACAAAAAATCATGGACTAAATATGGACACTATATTCATGGCACATTATAACCTGCCTGCCATCTGATAACCCCAGGTAACCTCTCTACATTTTTAATCCCAGCTACATTCTATCACCAGGTCAACATTCCTCCCCCACTCCACCTGTCTCATACATTGTCTCCTATGGCCTCTAATCCTCACTGCTATGCATTTGCATTTTCACAGACCTGCATTTTGCATATTGGCTTCTAATGCATCCAGGAGAACACAAAACAAAACAACAGCAGACTTTCCCTATGCCCGAAGAAGGGTGTTTGTATCCGAAAAGCTTGCAAAAAACAATTTTCCAACTATTTGGTTAGTCTAATAAAATATATCACATTTACCCAAAGATCCTTGTTCCAGAAATACAAGCATTCATCAAAAAGGCAATTCCAATTTTGGGCTGCATTAACAGCAGAATAGTAGGTAAGACATGGGAGGTGATACTGCTATTCAGTGCTAGTTAAGCCCCAGTTAAAGTATAGCAGGCTTTGCAACTAAGAAGGATATGGAGAAACCAAGAGGCAAACAACAAGAATGATAAGGGGATCAGAATACAAGCTGTATGAAGAAAGGATGAGAGAACTAGGTGTGTTTAGTCTGGTGAAAAAGAGATTTAAGGGGGAGACATGACAGAAGATTTCAAATATTTGAAAAGAAGAGGAAGGACAACTGTTCTTTATGGATACAGAGAGCAGGACCTTAGCTGACAGGCATAAATGGCACCCAAATCCAATTTAAATATTGGGGGGTAGGGACTTCCTTATTTTCAAGAACAGTAGAACAATGGAACAAGCTGCCTAGGGAAGGTGTGGAGGTTTGTGGAGGTTTTCCTTCACTGTAAGTTTTCAAGAGGCTGAATAGGCATTTATCTGGGCTAGTAAAAAAATTAGCACATATTGCATCTGTGTGGATGATTAGACTAGATGACCCTTGAGGTCCCTTTCAGTCCTATGATTCCATGATTTCTATAAAATAGAGATAGGTGCCTTAAAAATGTGATCTACAGAACAGGGCAGTAGTCTGGTAACGGTATATGTTGGGGGTTTTTTTTTGTAATTTTAGGCCCCCCCCCCCTTTTTTTTTTTGGTTGTAATTTTAGGCTCCCCCCCCCTTTTTTTTTTTGTGGCAATAATGTTAACAGTGCTACTAAACGGGCTACAGGGATCACAGTTCTGATTAGCTTTTGTCCCCGGAAAAAGAAACGGAGGAACAAAGGGGAGAGAAGCCTACAGCAATGTCTCTTGGGTCTGGACATGCATACATCTGTGGCTATTTCAAAAAGGGAGCTGCTGATTAGGAGTGCACAGCAGCTGTTACATTCCAAACAGCAGAGCAACTGTATGGCAGCTGGCCTACATGTAACTGTTAGAAATACGACAATTGCTTCACAGTTTACAGCAAGACTTCCCCCAAATGTAGAGATGGTCACAGGATTTGGTTTGAGAGAAGAAACTCACAGACATTCAGGTCTTGTCCTGCACTACTGATTCTACCAAGGGAGACAAATAGGGAAGGGGTGCCTTTTACATCCCCCTGCCAGGAAGTTGTCACTGCTGTAGGTGATTAGGGGATGGTGCTGAAATCCTGGCATTGGTACTTGCCACTCCACTGGCTCTGTGTATCCACTATAGCACCACTGGATTTCTACTGATAGCCTATATATCCTCATACAATCCACCTCTACACAGGTGGAATCTTTCATTTTAAAGATGACTTTTCATAGTTGGTAGGGTCGGAAGGGACCTGAGCAGATCAAGTCTGCCCCCTCCTCCCCCAAGCAGTTTATTTTAAACTAGAATAATAATGGAAAGTAAAAAGCTTTAGCACTTTCTAATGCAAAAAATCAGGCCAGATGGTTGGTTGGTTTCTTTTTTTTTCAGAAAAAGAATCGAGTATTTATTCCCAATGCCATTTTGGCTTTACAGATTAGGAGACGATGCTATCTGAGAAACAGCCACAATTATGAATTTCTGCTTTTGTATTTTGTTTTTTAAATTTGGATTTTATTGAAGAACTGAAAATACATTACAGCTCATTATTCTAGACATCCTTCCTACTTGGACGATGGAGACCTTTACCAAGCTCTGCAGTAAAAGCCAGACCTAACATTCTCAGGTTACAAATAAAACCAGTAAACTCCACTTCCCAAACAGAACTCCTTTTTATAAATAACTAAATAAGCAAAGGCAGGAGGAGTCATTTCCACTTTCTGCTTCATCCATGCAGCTCACCTTTTATAAGCAAAGATCCATGCATAACGTATACAATTGTGACATGTGTTTATGCAGTATCTCCCCTTCCTCCAACATTAAATAGTGATTAGATAAAATACTGAAGTCTTCTTTGAGGCAGGGACTGGAACCCACGTCTCCTCACTTGCAAGAAGAGTGACCTAACCAATAGACTAAGGTGCAGTTGCTTATCCCACCCTGCTCTCAACATGATGAGTCATAATATTATTTTTTCTGAAAAATGAAACACCTTAAGCAGGAGGGATGGAGAGTATGCATCCCATCCTGGAACAGACTTCAGTGGAAGATAGTAAATCAGTGTCAAAGAGGGAGGGGATTTATGACAGACTCTTGACTCTCACATTTCCTAGGCTGAGCTTCCTGCTGTGCATGCTGGCTCTTAAGTGCCCATCTCTCTCCCTGTACATAGAGAGCCCGGGGACCCATATATAATAGGTCTAGATTCCATTCTGGGCACCAGAAAACACCATCTGAAGTTCCTTCTTAGACCTAGCACTTAATGTACTATTCTTGGGATGCTTTCTGGGTTTTGACAATGGCCTTATGCATTAGCTGTGGTTTCTTGGAGTCAAAAATTATAGTTTTGTGGTACTACAGGGTAGAAGATATTGTGATCATAAAGCTCCAGCCCCACTTATATCACAGACCATTACATTGCACCTAGGTATCCCTGTATTGATGCCAGAAACTTGCATTTAGCTAACGTAAGTCTTCCAGAATGGCATCAAGACAGAAGGAATCAAAGCACTGGGACAGGGAGAATCTGCCCTTTCCCTGGTAGCTGGTTCCAGTAATGCACTGCCAGCACTATAATAAAATGTGGCAATTTGAAGGGCAGCAAAAATGATTGGGGTCCCAGGAGACAGGGTGTATGAGGAGCTGTAGTTGTTTAGTCCAGAGAAGAGTAGTCTGAGGGATAATTTGATAATAGTCTTCAAATTGCTGAAATCCCAGAGAGCTTTAAATACCTGAGATCCCAGAGAGGATGGAAATGGGCTTTTCTCTGTGGCTGCAGGGGCAGAATATGTCTTTACCTCAAGACCCATCAACAAGCTCTGGTGGAAACCCCGGGAAGGGAGGGGGTGCCAACGCCGAGGGGACAGGGTGGAGAGCAGTTGGTGGACATGGGTGTTGGCTGTAGTTGTATTGATCTAAGGGCACAGGCAGACAAGGGTCTTTGGGTAAACATGATATCTTTTATTAGGCCAGCTAAATAGTTGGGAAAAAATCTTTTTTGTAAGCTTGTGGGCACAAACATGCTTCTTCAGGCAGAGGCAGAGTTTGCAGGGGGCACCAAAATGATATGCAGAACAAAACAAATGGAGCATCATGCTAGATAACAGCCCTGGCTGATTTACGGCTCCAGCTTGGTCTAAGACCTTTGGATGGATAGGGGAAGGAAAGACCTCTGAAAAGATCTCAGAGGAAAGATCACTAGAATCACGACTCCTTTTGGGCGCTGAGGTACAGTGATGGGTGGGGGGAGCCGAGGTACACAGTTCACCCAGGACACCAATTATCCTGGGACTGGCACTGGTTTGCAGTTGTCTGAAGAAACGTGTTTGTGCCTGAATGCTTGCAAAGGACAATTTTTGCAGCGATTTAGTTGATCTAATAAAACAGCCCCATCTACCCAAAGACTCTCATCTGCCTATGGCTGCAGATGAAGAAAAAAAGATATTTTTTCTCTCTGTGTCTCAGTTGGCCTAATAAAAGTTTTTTGTTTTTTAAAAAAATGTTTTTGTGATCCAAGCCAAATCAGGTCCAAATCCATGAGTCAGTCCAGAACTGTATGTGGCCCAACAATCAGCGAACATCCTCCGTGCCCACCTGAGGCTTCAGATATTTCCAGCATCTTTTGGCTGGTGTCCTACGTGCTGGCCTGAGGCTCAGGGTTTGGATGCCCCCAAAGTTTTGCCTGCCCTCAGCCATGGGGCCGCCAGCTGGGGAGGAGCCTCCCATTTCCACAACATGGGCTTTAAGCCCCAACACCTCAGCCGGTACCAAATTGCTCCAGAAGACCTTCCTGGACCCAGATGCATGGAGTTTCCCCTGCCAGGTATGCATTTGGAACCGGGAGTCCTGGATTCGTGCATCTCTTGCTGGCTCTACGGGGCCATTTTGGCCGGGGATGAGGAGGACCTTGCTAGGTTGGGCCGCCTTATTAGGTTGGGAGAGAGCAGGGCGCAGCGCCGGGGGCGCCAGGGATGCTCCAGGCCCGAGCAGGGCGGCTGGGCGAGGGCACAGGCGAGGCCCCTTCCCGCCCCCCGACACGGCCCCGCTGCTCCCGGGCACCGCCCGCCCCAGCCCCGCGGCCTGCCCTGGACCCCCTCCCGCCCTGCCTCCCTCCTCACGGAGCACTCACCTGAGAGCCCATCGCTCCGCCGCCGGCGCTGGCGCCGCTGCTGCTTCGGCCCCTGCGGTGTGCGAGCGGAGGAGGAGAGCCGTGCTACTGGCTGGCTTCACATCTCCCACGCCCTCAAGGCGGAGCGGTCATCTTGCAAAGCGCTAGGACCAGTGCTGCCTTCCCACGGGACCTTTTGCTGTCCGTCCCATGTACGCCGCAATCCTCTCTGCACTCCCGCTGCCAGGGAACAAAGAGTTTGTTGCAGCACCAAGGTTGAGTTATTAGCCCCTGTGGTGCAGTGAAGCACCTTAGTAACCTTGGACACAGACAGGAGTGACAATTTTTGCCCAATTTGGCCACAGAAATTGGTCTGTAGCTGTGACCAAACTCAAGTGCATGGCTGCAGACCACTTAAAAAATAAGCAACTGGGTGGAAATCTGCCCCCCTTATTGCACGAGGGGGTTAGATGAAGACATTTTAAAACAGTGTCTCTTTTGTAACTTGTGTCTGCAATGCCTGCCAGCCTCAAGCTGTTTTCAGAAAGGGATGGGGCAAAGGGATGGAGGGGGTTTGGTCTGGGGTTTTTCAGCCCCCGCTGGGGGGTGTGGCAGGTGTATTGGACCACACCCTGGTGGGGGGAAAGACCAGTTCACGCACCTCACCCTCCAGTGCTAGCTGGGGAACCTACAATGCGCTCCCTCTGCTGCCTTTCCCTCCTCCTGTTCTGAAAACAGGGGACTGACAGGAAGGAGGAGCACTGCTAGGGGCAGCCAGCAGCTTGATTCTCCTCCTGCCTGGACCCTGCTATGAACTTCTGTTTGGTCTGGGGGATTGTTATAGCTCAGATCATTTCCTGCAAAGCATTCTCAGTTACAGCAGGCAGCTTCACTTCTGTCCGTACCCCTTGTGATAGTTCTGGATGCGGGACTGACCAGAACCAGGACTACAGCAAGAAGACGGTTTGTTCTGAGCCCCTGTGCTATCACGCCACTGCTGGATCTGTTAGGGTTATCCACTATAGACCACGTGCTTGAGTGTTTTGGCATAAGTCTGCCAGCAAGTGTGTGCAGGGTGGGCACAACTACCCAGAGGTCTGACTGTCATGTCTCTTATTTATACAGGTTGAGTTTTCATCCTTGAATTGTAGAGGGGCATTGTGAAACTCATCATGAATCATAAGGGTCATTTTGAAGGCTTCATTGATACATAGGATTGTCTGAGTCCCTGCACATCTATGAGACTCATCTACAGAGCTGGATTCAGATTGGTTGGGGCCTTGGTCAAACAGAAAATTGAAGGCACCTACACCCCATTATAAACACGAACGTATCAAAAAGCATTAATAAATAGACCCATTAAATGTTTACATGGTGCATTAATAAAGCACAACATGCAATGTCAAAATTAACTATTCAGTTTTGCCATACACAAAACTAAATAAATGATGTCTTAGTTTAGGGGTCATGTAGACTCCTGTTTGACTATTTTTATAAATACACACCTTACATTGTACCTACACTATGGTAAACTACTACAAGAAAAATACAGGCCATACCAATAGCCTCGAGTATGAGTCTAAGAATTCTGTTAGTGCTTCTTGCAATTACAATAATGTAATAGGCCTATACAATACATCTCTTTTTTAATCATTCCTGAAACATTAAACATGTGCTAAACTTCATATACTGTAAATCTCTTTTTATATACCCATTACACCTGTGTTTTAATGCTCCCATCACATAACTATGTAACGAAAATATATATATTGATATATACATACATACACATAAATCTCTCTCCCTATATGTAGATATATATTTCTCTCTCTTTATATCTATATGTATATCTATATCTTTATATATCTATCTATCTATAGATATATCTATATCTATAGATAGATAGATATAAATACACATGCATAATCTTTCTCCCTCTATACACTGTATCTCTAGACAGACAGATAAACATATAGACAGACAGACAGATCTATATTTAATCATCCCCTGGAAGAGCTCACACTTCCCCACAGGAACTACCATTACTTGGGAGACCTCTATCAGCAGCCTTATTTGGGGTCGAGAACTGAAAGAACCATCCAGGGGACAGCGGGATTCTCCTTGTCTACATCCCAAAGCAGTCCTTGGCAGCGGGACTGTAGCAGAAAGCAACCTTTTCCTCTTGCCTGCATTTGCTCTCCCCTCTTTGGATATGTTTTTCCTCTTCTACCTTTTCTTCCTTCCTCTTTCTTTCACTTTAAGATAAGGAATTGTGTTTTGAAATTTGTATGTGTGCATTTTGTATCTCCCCTTGTATTTTGGTATTTTTATCTATTTGTGTGCCATAGCATTACTTTTGTAGCTTATATTTTATACTCCTCACCTTTCAACTTTCAACTAAATGTGTTTAGTTTCATAAGTAAGTTATACATTGTAACAATGTTAACAAAGGCAAGAATCAAACTGCCCTTCCCTGTATCAGGCGGGCCCATGAAAGAGTGAGTGAATCAGTGATTGAATGTGTAACACTGTAGTAGCAGGTAGCAATTAACACCTGGGAAGCTGCAGATCAGCCAGGGGAAGAACTCAATAGAAGACAGTGTAACAACCTGGAAATCTCTAAACATCACTGATCAAGGGCTGGGGGGGGGAAGTCCCACGAGGGTCAATGACCCCTGGATTGGGCAAACCTGAAAACTGGGGAGTCACCAAAGTCTGCCAAGGACAGATAAAATGCAGTGAAAAGTGACCCTCAGTGGCGCCCTCTTGATCTCCACCTCGACCAGACCTGTCCAGCCAGAAGGACCAGCCAGCGACCCCCTTCTGGAAGATAACACCACGCTGAAAGAAGCCTCAACGACAGACTCCAGCGCTTGTAGGATAGGTATACCTGACTCTGTACCCTGCTACTGTGTGTGTGTATGTGTGTGCATGTGTGCGTGTGTGGGGACCAGCCCCAAGGTTTATGATTACAGTGTTTCAATCTGCCTAATAAACTAGAACTTTAAGGATCCTGAGTTGGACATTTGTAGCCAACAGGACTAGAGCACCATATGCTGACCCATGGTGGGATCTGATGTGGTTTGGGGTCATACCCTCCCAACACACACACACATATACTGTTTGTGTCCACTGCAGCATGTGGCCACCAGGCAGGTCCCAGTGCATTTTCCAGTTCCCTGTCTGAGCCAGCTACGGGGAAGCTCTGTACGATTTCGCTGAGCAGATGGATTTGGCTCCAGCGTTACTACGGCAACTCTGTGCACACCAGAAGCCCATCCTGAGCCACCTTCCTGCCCTGTGACCTGACACTTGGGAGGGAGGGTAGGATCGGGCTCCTTCCAGGCACAGGAACAGGAGAGAGAAAGACAAGCTGGGCGGAGAACAGCAGGAGCAGCGGGGATTCTTGCTGCCACCTCACCCCAGCCACCCCTATGGAGTGGTCATAAAAGTTCCTCCTTCTGGCTCTCTCACATTTAGCACGCAATCGAGCTTCAGTGCTTAGCAGGACTTTCCTTTGCAGGCTGGGGAGCATGGCAGGCCCCTACCCTGGCCCGTACCCCTCAAGGGGCCCCTGATTGGCAGGGGCCTCTGGGCCTGGGCCCCCTGGACCCATGCTTTAATCCACCCCTGCTTACCTAGAAAAATAAAGAACCTGCATGCTTATTTAAGTATAAAAGTTATGCACCCAGTACCTGCGTAAAAATGGTATACCTGCCACTTCAGGGACTTAACAATATGGCAGCTCATACTAGTACTAAGTATATATGTTCAACTTTACATTTACAAGGCATTCTGCAGACACTGGGCATGTCTACACAAGATGCTATGTCACCACAGCAATGAGCTACAATGACGTAGCTCCTTGCTATGGCGACGTAGCATTGGCAGGCAAGAACCATGATGTCGACACTACTACACAGTAGCAGCGAACTACTGCGCACTAGCTTGTTGCTATCGTACAGTAGGGTTGGAAACAACCTGTGCGCCACTGGGACTGAGCAGTAACGCTCATTACTGCACAGTTATTTAGTACTTGCTTTAGTACTAACAAACCATCTTCTTGCTGTAGGCTTGGTGGGGAGAAGGATGCCTGCTCATTAAGAGGTGACATGGTGAGGGAAGCCCTGCTCTACAGCAGTCCTGAGCTGGGTATTCAGCCTTGAGTAGCAGGTCTAACATTAAATAATTTCAAACAGCCATGAAGTGACTTTAGCAGTCCCTGCTGGGAAAGTACATAGGGCAAACAGGAGCTTCTTGGCACTTTCTCCACAGGGCTCCTGGGCAGCTTTCCCCTGAGCAGGATGTGATGTAGTCAGTGTTCTCCCTCCCTCACTCCCTCTCCTTTGCTTTAGCCCACTGACTATTTTTATAAGTAGGACCACTAAGTAAATTCTCTTGTCATTCTGTTACACGAAATTACAGGTAAACTCAAATATTCTTAAGTGCAACTACTAGACCAAGTACTACAGCTTTACACATAGCAGTATCACACCTACTTATTTGTGCATTCAGTCTGTATGAATACGTATACCTGCCTGCAGACCCTTCTAGAAAATAAAGCTAGCTTCTTAGAACAATGCATTTATTAGTCATTAAGTATTAGTAAATCTTTTATGAAAGCAATATAAACTAGATAAGGTAGCCTAATTTTGACAGAAAATAAACAAGGGTAAAGGAAACCCTAAGATGAATATTAACAGTACACACACACACACGTACACACTTGCGAAAGAAAATGTACCTCTCACTATCAGGTAAATTTACATTTCAGAAAATGTACCTCTCACTGTCAGGTAAAAAGACACAAAGGTATATTGTTCTGTTTTTCTGTTTTACAAGAAGGGGATCTGCTTGAGAACCCTAAGATGTCAGCTGCTGCTGGTCATGTAGGCTTTTTTTTTTTTTTTTTATCTTAATTTTACAATATATTCCTAGGTTCTGGACCTGAGGGATTCACCACACACCCTTTCCCTCTCAAATGATAGTCCAGACCCACAGAATAGCATGCAAACCATGGTGAGAATGTTTTTAAAATGAGTCTTTATTTCCATCAAATCTGTGCAATCAGGGCTGTCCCAGGGGGGAGGGGGGGAGTGCAATTGGGGCAGCCACCCCAGGCCCCACATTTTGGGGGGCCCTGCAGACAGTGCTATGCCATATACTGCCAGCTACACCGTAGTCACCAAGCACCGTGAGCTCCACTGTGGTTGCTGCACACCACCAGTTCCGTCACAGCTGCCACACTCTGCTGGCTCCACACTCTAGCCGCTCACCAAATATCGCTGTGTGCAATATTTACTGATTTTTATTTTTTCATAGTTTCATAGTGCTTAGGGTTGGAAGGGACCTAAACAGACCATTAGCTCTGACCCCCTGCCGTGGGCAGGAATGTGTGCTGGGGTCATAACACCCCAGCCAAATATCTATCCAGACCCCCAAGGTAGAAGAGAGTACCAGCTTCCTTGGGAGTCCATTCCAGAGCCTGGCAGCCCTAACCATTAAGTAGTGCCTCCTGATGTCCAGCCTGAACCTTTTCTCTAACAATTTGTGGCCGTTATTACTAGAAACCCCTGGTGGTGCCCGGGGGAACAGAGCCTCACCATATTTCCGCTGGTCCCCCCTGGTGAGGGGGCCTAAATCCTCTTAAGAAGGGTCTTTATAATTTCTTGTGACAGCTAAGTCTTGTTGGGTTTACCTTTACAATACACTAACAGGGCCTAACACATGCACCCAAACTCCTTGTCTTCCCAAGAAATGAAAGTAACACCTGTAAAAATACATTTTAAACTGCTTTTGCTAAACCCTTCTCTTAGGCAGGAATTTATAGGAATTTTTACACATGCTTGCAATGCAGTGCCGGGCGTTTTTAATTAGCAAGTCATGCTAATTAAAAGCACCCACACGTTACATGTATCAGTGGCTCAGCACGTCCTTGAACAGAGTAAATGGTGGCAGGGCACTTGGAACTAAAGCACATTGAATGCATTCTAATTCAAAGTGCACCACCGCCATTTTCTCAGTGCAGACACACTACACCACTGATACATGTGATGCATGAGGCTGCCAGAGTGCATCAATTTACATGCTCCAGCAGACTTGATTTATCAATTAATCAATTAATTAAGAGATAATGTCCTCATCAACTTGACAGGTGGCCCACACCCTTCCACCATCTTGGATCCACCATCTTGGAATTGGAGTCCTGCCCCTAACCCCTGATCATTGCCACCAGAAGCCCCTCCCTTTGCCTCAGAAGTACTCCTTTTGGGAGGGGGAGGTGCCATCTTGAAACCAGAGAAAAAAAGAATCACATACAAAAAAAAAATTAGTATAACTTATTTTAAATTTATATTTAAAATATTTTTGCCCTGATTTACATGTGTTTGCATAGTCTATCTAGAGGCAATTGCATAACAGCTCAAAAATACAGTCTGACTCTTGTATATTGTGTGTGGGGTGTGTAACTATGGTGGATGGAGCATGGGTGTGGAGGGGTATGGGTGCAGGGTATGTGGTTGGGATAGGTGTGTGTGGGCAGTTGTGCATGTGTGTGGGTGCTGTGGGAGGGCGTGGGTATGACTATGTAATGGGCAGATTTATTATTACCCTGAAATAAAATAGTTTTCTGATGCCATACTGTTAGGTTAACAATAATTTAGATTATTGAAAAGTATTAGCTTTGCAGCTGAATACTAGGCATGACCTGTGGCCTAGCAATGCGGCTGACCACAAGGCAGAATGATAGCTAAGCCTTTGTTTATGTTAAGTAATTATTTTAACTGTGTCAACCATTTTCTGAGAAAAAAAGATAATGAACGTAAATCTGTCTAGGTCTTTGCACAGCTATAGCATGGTACGAGATAAGATCAGAAGGGTCCAAAGAAGGAGGGAAGATGACACCGCTGGAAACAGAACAGATTGGAACGCAAAAGATAACATGTAACCGTTACTTAATTTCTGCCTTTGGAAAAATACTAGCTAAAATAGATTAATGTAGTGTTACTATGGAAATTTGTAATGTACCATATAAGGAGATGATGACCATAAGTATTGCATATTTAATGACCTTGTAGTTTTCTTTGTTAGAAAAGGTATAAAAGACAGCCCCACCCTTAAGTCGGGCCATTTTTTACCTCTTTGCTGGTTTATGGTCTTTGCTCGAGCAAATAAACTTCAGTTAATTCTTTACCCGTGTTGTCTGGTTCCTATGCAGCTAGACAATGGACTCCAGGGAGTTTTCTCCCACGACAACTACAGGTATGGTGGGAGTGGGAGGCTGTGGGTGTGCGTAGGGTTATGGTGTGGGGTGGGAGTGTGTTTGGGGGCTGTGGGAAGCTGTATTCAGTGTCCTATTCCTATGCTTCACAAGGCCAGAACTTTGAGGGTGCCCTGGTATATAGAGCCTCTGTGTTATATTAAAGGTCTTGCAAGCCTCTTTTGTGATGCTACCGATGAAGTGAGGACCATAGTCAGAATGTATACATTTGGGGGTACCTCGTTGTGTAAATACTGGTGTACCAGTATTCAAGTGGTAGTCGTTGCTCTGCAATTCCAAGTTGGATACACTTCTATTATACTTTCATAGTTGGTAGGGTCAGAAGGGACCTGAGCAGATCATCAAGTCCGACCCCCTGCCATGGCAGGAAAGAGTACTGGGGTCAAACGACCCCGGCAGGTGTTTGTCTAGCCTCCTCTTAAAGAACCTCAGGGTAGGAGCCAGCACCACTTCTCTTGGAAGTTGGTTCCAGATCCTAGCCGCCCTGACAGTGAAGTAGTGCCTCCTGATATCTAGCCTGAATCTACCCTCTGCCAGCTTTTGACCATTATTTCTAGTCACTCCTGGTGGTGCTCGGGGGAACAGGGACTCCCCCAGTGCCTGCTGGTCCCCCCTGACTAGTTTGTAAATGGTCACTAGATCCCCCCTCAGCCTTCTCTTGTGGAGGCTGAACAGGTCAGGTCCCATAGCCTCTCCTCATAGGGCCTGCCCTGCTGACCCTTGATCATGTGGGTGGCCTTCCTCTGGACCATGTGGTCCACATCCCTCCTGAAGTGCAGCACCCAGAACTGGACTCAGTACTCCAACTGCGGCCTGACCAGTGTCGCATAGAGGGGGAGGATCACCTCCTTAGACATGCTTGAGATGCATCTGTGGATGCATGACAAGGTGCGGTTGGCTTTCCTGACCGCGTCCCCACACTGTCGGCCCATGTTCATTTTGGCATCAGTAGTGACTCCAAGATCCTTTTCCGCCTCTATGCTGATGAGAAGGGAGGTCTCCAGCTTGTAGGTATGCTGCTGGTTCTTCCTCCCCAGGTGCAGTACCCTGCACTTGTCAGTGTTGAAACCCATCCTGTTCTCATCTGCCCACCCCTGTAACCTGTCTAGGTCTGATTGCAGCCTATTCCTCCCTTCTAGCGTGCCCACTTCTCCCCACATCTTAGTGTTGTCTGAGAATTTGAACAGGGTGCTTTTCACCCCCTCGTCCAAGTTGCTGATGAAGATGTTGAACAGTGCGGGCCCAAGGACCAAGCCCTGCGGAACCACACTGCCCACATCCCTCCAGGTTGAATAAGACCTGTCCACCACCACTCTCTGGGTGCGGCCCTCCAGCCAACCAGTGACCCATTTGACTGTGTAGGTGTCGACGCAACAGTCTCCTAGTTTTTTAATGAGAATGGGGTGAGAGACAGTGTTGAAGGCCTTTCTAAAGTCCAGAAAGACTACATCTACTGCTACCCCTATGTCTAAGGATTTTGTAACCTGGTCATAGAAGGCCACCAGGTTGGTCTGACAGGACCTGCCTCTAAAGAACCCATGTTGATTACCCCTAAGGATAATCTCCCCTGCTGGCCCCTCGTGGACATGCGCCAGGATATTTCTCTCAAAAAGCTTACCCATTTGGTGAAACTGTTGATGATTATGAGATAAAATCTATTACCTTTTCCTGTCTTTGGCAAGGGACCAATGAATCAACCTGCAACGGTGCCCGAGGTCCTTCTACTCATTGATGACACCAGTCATGATATGTTCTCCTTTGGACCAAATTTTTGAGACTTAAATCCTGGTGCTATAATTCAATTAAACCCAGAGCATCAGGCTTTCTTGGTGTGACATGAGACATGGGCAAAGCTCAGCTGTGCCTGGCAGTTACCATAAAGGTCCCACCCTGGCTCCCTCCTTGGCCGTGAGGTCAGCAGCCATCATTCTGGGTGCCATCCAGTGTGTTTGTCTTCTGATGGGCTTTTACTTTCCCAGTACTTGCAGGTGTGTCTCATTTCTATGCCAATTCCCATGTACATCTTGGAAACTAGTTATGTTTGATGGGTCTACCATTAGTAGTATTAAAGTTCCTTTGTTTCCATAGTGACAGCCAGTTGAGCATGGCTTGTCTCACCCACTCTGAAGCAGTATAGATGATTCAAGTGCTGTTACTCAGTGTCTGTTCAAGGGCTGTTGCCACCATGACTACCACAGCCACCTGGGCTGAATGTGGCCAAGAACTCCTTTTCATTTTCTGAGCTATTTTCCCCTCCTCTTCTACCTGGATTGCAGCAAATCCAGTGTATGAGGTTCCATTCTCATGGAATCCGCTTCTATCCATGAATCAGATATATTCTGCTTCCATTAAAAAATGCAGAGAAAACTTTCCTGCACCTAGAATTATAGCCTCTTGATCAGAGATGGAAATAAAGCACTCATGCTCGTGGACTTCAATTATTAATGTATAAAGCAATACCAGTATACTATTGATGGCTTCTGACATGATGTTTCTACTGAGCAAAGAGACTGTTCTGTTGATCAGCCTTGGTGATGATGTCCCGGAATCTTTAATCTCTCCTGACAACCCAACCTTGATGAGGTGTGCGCAGTTCTCAGTACCATAGGTGACATCCCAATTAAATAGTCATAATGATTTATGGATCAGATGAGAGCCAAGATCTCTCTCTTCCAGGGACTAAAGTTTTTCTCTACTTCCAATAACTTATAACTTCCATATGCTGCTAGCTTTCTCCTGATACAGTGGTCCTGGTACAAGATGGCTTCTAGGGTTTGTGAAGCTATGGTTAATTCTAGAATGAAAGGCTTATCAGTTTGTGGGTAAGTGCAGAAGCTGCCATCAGAAGGGCTTTAAGCTTACTGATAACTTCATAGTACTCTGCCTTCCATGTCCATGGGACCCCTTTTTTCAGTAGTTGGTACAATGGTACTGCCTTCTCCATGAAGTCTTCTATGAATTCTCTGAGAAGACCTAGTAGGCCCGAATAAGATCACAAGGTAGCTTGATCAGTGGGTGCTGGCAGTTTACTGATCAGTTCTATTCGTTGAATATCAGGCTTTCTTCCTTCAGGACCTAGTGTCAATCCCAAGTACCTTACTTGATACTGAACTAATTGTACCTTTTGAGGGTTGATCTTAAAACCTGTTTTGTCCATGGTCTGTAGCACCAACCACATTCAGTTCATGCACTCTTACTGGTACAGTTCATGTACTCTTACTGCAATGACGAGGATGTTATCCACATAAGAAATAATACAATTGACTTCTGTCTCAAGCAGCCTTTCCCACATTTGGGTCAAGTGTTGGTGACAGTGTATTGGACTGTAGTGATACCCCTGGGGTAGTCTGGTGAATGTATATTGAGTAGTCTTAAAAGCGAACACAAATTTATACCAATAATTTTCATCTCCTGGGATGGCAAAAATGCATTTGCTAAATCAGTCACCGCGAACCATTTGGTTCCATGGACTATATTTGCCATTACCTCTTGATACTTGGAAACTACAGGTGTCAACATTCATGTCATCGTATTTAATTGCCTATGGTCAGCAGTGAGTCTACATATTTTTTGTCATCTTTTCTCACAGGCCAGATAGAACTGTTTCTTGTACTTCTGATTTTCATTATTACTCCCTGCTCCTCCAGGGCAGCAATAGCTTCTGCAATGCTCTTTTTAGCTTTACATGAATTCCGGTATTGCTTTACAGGATAAGGATCAGGGCCAGGGATCTTAACATCAGCATTAATCTTTCCACACTTTAACTTATTACCCCAGATACCTGTGACTTTTCTCAGCTATGTTTTCCTCCCACTTAGGTAGCTCCAAAGGCCCAGGCACTTTTATTGCAGAGCACCTACGTCTGGCAGGAATTTCTACTATATCAGGTTGTCTTTCAGCAATCTTCAAAATGTGATTTGGGAAATCTACTATAATCCCTAATTTTCTCCTGGTTGGCACCAATGATACCTACCCCCCACCAAATTGCACATGCCAAATTGACTCTTCCCAATTCTGTGTCCAATTTGAAATGATTGTGGAAAGGAGAATACCATCTCTCCTCTTGAACCATTAAATCCTTCTAAGAATTTGACACACATGGGTTGCCAATCCTTATCAGAGCCTTTTTCTTTCTAACAAATGAAAAGATGGCACCAGTATCAATTAGCATCTCCTGACTGTGCCACAGCATCTTCACAGGATCACTGTAATAAACCAATGTCACCAGGCATCCCAAGGAATCATACGTCAGTAGTATCAATGCGTGAGAACTCACCTGCACTGAGAAGCCCTGAAGATGCTGCACTGGCTTAACAGTCAGATAAATCATGGCTCAGCAGAGGTGGCTGTGTCTCCATGTCATCCTCAGATTTCTTTCCTAGTGGTCTGGTCTCCTGTTCCCACTGCTTGTGATCTAGCAGTAAACTTAATAATTTAATAGTGGGAAGCCCATTGATCACATCCTTAGTGGTATACCTGAGCAGTTCCCTCCGCACTGTGTTGCTGAACTACTTTAGGTGACTCTGTCTGTTTTTCTGTTCTCAAGATCCATCCTGCAAAAAAGAAACATGGGGACTCTTGGAAGAGTTTTTACTTTGTTATACTTACTCACTCTAAGTTGGTATGGGACTGTGGTGCCTGCTTTTGGTCTTATCCAATGCTGTCCTTTCAATCCTTTGTGGCAATGGCACAGACACGTGGGCAGGAAAGACTGCTGGGGTTAGATGGCATCTAGTCATTTTTTAAAGATCTCCAGGGTAGGTGATTGTACCACCTCTGTGGGGGAGTCTGTTGCAGACCCTGGACACTTGAACCATAAAGAATTTTTGCCTTATGTCCAATATGAAACAATCTTCTATCAGTTTGTGTCCATCGTTCCTTCTTTTCCCCTTGGGTGCCTTGGTGAATAGATGCCATGATGTACGCCCCTAATATACTTATAGGGTGCTACCAAGTCCCATCTAAGTCTTCTTTTCTCCAGCCTGAACAGTCCTATGTCTTTCAGCCTCTCTTCGTATGGCCTGCTCTCCAGACCTCTAATCATACCTCCTTTGGATTCTCTCATGATGTTAGCTGCTACA
This sequence comes from Alligator sinensis, assembly GCF_000455745.1. Lineage (NCBI taxonomy): Eukaryota > Metazoa > Chordata > Crocodylia > Alligatoridae > Alligator > Alligator sinensis. The sequence continues at coordinate 118,381 of NW_005842577.1, forward strand.
GCCAGCATTTTTTTCTTCTCCAAATAGGTCTCTGGCCTTTCTTTGACTGCCTGTTTCTTTTTATGAAACAGAATGATTGGTGATTCATTGAGGCGGGGAGGGTGGGGGGGGTGGAAACTTCAATATTTCATCCCTGATCACATTTGTCTATGGAACTGACGTGTTTTTAATTTCAGTAGGAAGAGTTGAAAAGTCTCGATGATCCATGCTTTCCTGAACTTTGTCTTGAACATCTAAGGCTCTGTTAGGGCTGTGCAAAATTTCGATGGGTGTTTCATTCTAATGCTGCTTCGACTCATTTCAAGCTCGAGACAGCAAATTTGAAACAAAATGAAAGGCTTTAAAACAGCTTTGAAACAAAATGAGGGCACTCAAAATGTTTTGAATGTTTTGAAACATTTCGAATTTTGAAGCTGAGTTTGCTTGCAGCTAAAAAGAAACTAAGGACAGGGAGGGGGAAGAGGGGGGAAGAACTGCTCTGATATTGACTGTGTAGCTGGCCAGTGACTGTGATCCTTCCCTGAGGTCCCTTCCAATCCCAGTGCTGTGTAGGAGGGATGGAAAAACAGCATAAAAAGCATTGTTTTGTTGTCCTGTAGGGCTAGGCCAACTCTCAGGATCTCAAAATTGTGCTGTTAGACAGGAGGGTGTGACACAATTGCACATATACACACACAAAAATCACTAGGCGCATACACACACACTCTACCAACTCAGGCACACACACAACCAAGATTTCCAATCTAAGCACATGGACACCTATCACCAATTCAAGCAGCTACACACTATACACACCAAAACTTAGACAAAATCAATTGTCACTGCCTGCACACCCAATACACATCCATGGATTACTAATTTGTATACCACACACATGATGATATATAGATATATATATATTTGCCAGTTCACACACACACCACACACCTACACATACACATAGATGAGTTCCTGACTTAGGTGGTGTGGTGTGTATGTGTGTGCTTGGGGTATTTGGGCTATCTAGGGTGCTTGGTGACTATGGGAGGGGGAATCAAGGGTCAAAGATTTCAAGAAGGAGGGGAAGGCAGGAGATGGATGGGGGTTAAGATGAGAGAGGGAAAAATAAGAAAGTGAAAGTGCCAGGAGTGAAAGTTGCTATAGGGCAGGGGCTATGGGGAAGGAGGATGCCCCAGGTCCTCGGCATGACCACTAAAACTGCACCCTGCAAGGGTTGGGAGGCCTGGTGGGACTGCTGGTGGTGCAGCAGCCCCCAAGAAATGTGA
>NW_005842577.1:119655-154057 GCF_000455745.1 Alligator sinensis
TGTAGGGAGGTGCCTTATAACTTCCAGCCATCATACGGGCACACAGTCCTGGCTGGGGAAAGCTCAGACCCATCACATATTTGACAAGTCTGAGGCTTGCTGGTGCAGTGGACTTGTGAGGCTCCAAGTGAGGTCAGCTTAGCTGCCTGGGATGCCAACATCTGGGGTGAAAAACCCTTTGTCAGGCTGAGGAAGCACCTGCAGTTGGTGTGTGTATGTACTATTCCTGGATGGAAGTAATAGTAAAGAAGCCAGAGGCTGGCATGCAATGCTGACAAGAATGCCAGTCAGTGAAAATGGAAATGGAGGCATCAGGGGGTGAGGGGGAAGGGGGATGTAGCAGGTAAAAGTGGAGAAGTACCTGGGCAGTCAGATGTCTGGCAGGTTGCAGTGTGTCATAATTCTAATGTCTATATTGATTCCATGAGTTTCTGTATTCAGGAGGTTGATGAAGTGAAGTTCATAGGCTCGTCTGTGAAAAGTGGTTTGTAAATTCCCTTTGAGGATCAGGCTTGAGAGATTGGAGACAGGTAGTTGGGTGTTCTTGTCTTTGATAGATTTTCAGTGTGCACTCATTCAGGTGCACAGTTGTTGCTTGGTGTCTCTTACGTATTTTCCATCAGGTAACTTAGTGCCCTGATGGAGATATGTATTGTGAAGATATCTCCATACTGGAAATATGGTTGACAGATTTGCATGTCTTGTCATGGCATGGTCTGGATTCATTTGGTGTGTTTTGGGCTGTAGGAAGTTGGCTTCTGGTGATGAGGTTAGCGAGGTTCAGTGCTTGTTTGAATTTACAAACCACTTTTCACAGACGAGCCTATGAACTGCACTTCATCAACCTCCTAGGTACAGAAATTCATGGACTCAACATAGAGATTGGAATCCTGACACACTAAAACCTACTGGCATCTGACTCCCCAGATGCCTCTCCACTTTTACCTCCTACATCCCTCTTTTCCCCCACCCCAGCCTGTCTCTTACCCCGTGACACCACCATTTCCACTGACTGGCTTTTTTACCTGCATTGCATGCCAGCCTCTGACTTCTTTACTTTTGCTTCCATCCTGGAAGAGCACGCACACGCACACCAACTGCAGGTGCTTCCTCAGCCTGACGAAGGGTTTTCAACCCCAAAAATTGCTAAGATATATTTCTCCAACTATTCACTTGGTCTACTAAAATATATCAGATTGACCCAAAGAACCTTGTCTGCCATTTCCTTAGACCAACACGGCTACAACCTATACCCATGGCACCTATCCCCAGTCAGCTGACCAGGAGGTAGGACCCTGGGCACATCTAGGCCCCAGGGCTGGGGCTGGCAGGGAGAGTTCTCTGGCAGCCACTGGAGAAGAAACCCCTGCAGGAAAGAAAAGAAAGGCTCTGTGACAGTTTGGCTTCCTGAGGCTGTGTGTAGACAAAATGAGGGGCATGTGTGCATGACACTTTAAAGTGTGTTAAAATGATTTTGCACAGCTTTAATGGTGTTGGCGTTTGCATGCATCAGCAGTGTATTGTGCAGTAATTGCAGGCGCTGTAGCAAATTTGGTGGCGTAATGCACCTTAAATGACTTGGGGCGCAGCAAACTAAAACTCCTTGGAGGAGTTTTAGTTTGCTGCCCTACAGCCATGGAGTGAAGCACTGGGCTCCGTGCAGCTCAGGGGCTCTGCAGGAAGCCCATGCAGGCAGCCCGGCAGGAACCCAGAGCCTGCCTGCTTGGCAGTGGAGCCTGCCTGTTTGCCTGAGGCATGTTGGAGCCTGGTGCTTCCCTCTGTGGGTGCAGTGCCCCCCGGGACTGCCTGAGCCCAGTGCCTGTGGATGGGTGCCGCCTGGAGATGGGGGGGCGCTGCTACTGCAGAGGGAAGCACCAGCCCCCCTGCAGGCCAGGGACCTCTCCACCCACTGGCAGCTCACCCTCCCCTCCCTGCCATTGGAGAGGCAGGTGAGTGCATGGGTGTGTGCACAGCATGGGAGTTTACTTCTCCCTAAATGGAAGTGGTGTTTTTAAAAACCCACTGCTTCAGTTTAGGGCCCCCATTTCGTCTACACATGCCCCAAGATGCTAGTGCTACTGTGCTACAGTGCTTACCTGTTTTGGCAAACCCTGTGATTAACTTTCAAATCTCCATCAGCTAGTTGCCTCTCCAACACTTACACTGTTGCCTGGGAGTCTTCTGATTGGGACTTCCAGTACTGACAGTTGCCACTCAATAATTCACACTCTCCCTCTAAAGCGTGGACCTTCTCTTTAAAATCTACAATTGCACTTGCATCTTCCAAGGAATTCCTTGGAATGAGTAGACATATGGTCTATCTCCTACACCTGATCCCTTTCTCATTACATCAATTTGATCTGTTACTTTCTTTGCACAATCTGTCTCTTTCTTAGCTAATTCATGCATACAAACAGAAAGACCAATCAAAGTGGCTTTTTTCATCGCCTTCTTAGATCGCTTTTTCTCTAGGGTCCACTGTACCTACCCACTGATCACAGAGTATGTCAGATGCTAACTCACTACCTTTAATTTCAATGTCTCTTCCAAACTTAATCTCCATGATGAGCAGCTGCATAAATTATTTTTTAAAATACCGGCTCAAGCCCATCTTCAAATTTTCAGACAGCATCGCTGCCACCAATCATACTAACACTATCCTGAGCCATTACAATCAGTTATCTTAAACAACACTCAAAAGAACCATTAATAATCAAATGAGAACAACACTATGAGAAGACTAGTCTTAACAAATCTAAAATCTCTACTCCCAATCTATGATCCAAAACACACACAACTGCCGTTAAATAATCACTACCAAGATCAAACCAAAACAACACACTTGGACTCAAAAACCCATATATGCCAATTTCAATATCAATCTGTGAAATCTGGTGTTCAGGTAAGAAGTGCATCTTCAATAGCTCAAACTTATCCAGGTGAGCTACGTAGTGGCAATAGAGCTGAGACCTGACAGCAAGGAATGCACCAGAGCCATTCACTCAAGTGTAGACCCTGAGCTTCAAACAATGATCACTAGTGCCAAATGCACATGACCAGCAGTCAAAGATGAAGGTACAGCAAGGCAAGGCAATGGTCACTGACTGACCATGATGAACACCCACAGGTGAGACAACTCCTGGACAGCCCCATGCTCAGTGGGGAAGCCCCAAGGTTCATTGGGCTGGCTGGCAGCTGTATGCCCTGATGCACATGGGGTGGAAAAGCTCTGCTGGCTGCAGCGGCAGCTGTCTCCCAACCCTGTGCTCATCAGGACTCCTCCCAAAGTGCACGGGGCCAAGAAACATCTGCTGCTGCAGCCAGCAGAGGTCTCCTGGTCCATGCACATTGGGATCAGCCCTGTGCTCCCTGCCAGCCCATGGGCTAGGACCCTGGGGGAGTCTGGAGCTCCCCTCACTGCTGCAAGGGGGCAGAGCAGGGCAGGAACAGCCCTGTGGTGAGCTACTCTTTTGGGAGCACTTTTGCTCCCAACACGGTGCACATGGAAATGTATTCCTGGGGAAGACTTACTGTACAGTATTTTAGTGCACAGTAAGCTTCTAGCAAATTAATAGCATATGTGGATGCACCCTGTCTGTAGTTACATGTTCAGGTAAAAACCTTCCCTGACTGTCCCCAACCTGCACAGCTGTCACTTGCCACTAGAGGACCAGTAACGGGGGCCTGAGTAGAAGCTACAATTGTGAGTAGTCCACACAGAACAGGAGGATGTGGGGAAGGGACTCTGCAACTTTGGATCCTGGAGGACTGACACCTGGGAGATTTACTTCTCGGGGAGTGGACAAATATTCATGGAGCATGAGCTGGGAAACATGGATCAGCGATAAAACTTGCCCTGGAGAGGTGTGAACAATGTTCAGAATTGGCACCTCCTAACTGTAACATGTAATCTCACCATGAGATCTAAAGTACTACAGAAGTGTTAATTACTATTACTACTGTTTTTTGGCCTAGACAAGGGTATAAAGGAGAATGGTAAGGAAAGAGAGGAAGTATTTTGTGATGTGCCAAAGACTGGCTGAGACATTTCTTTTTCTGTTCATATTTAACATACTATATCAAGGTTATTATGTCTTCCCTCATTTTGTTAGAAGACCTCGACAAGAGTTATACCACAATGGCCCAATAACCTCAACCTAAACTCTCATTCCACTATAAGAAGCTGGAGATTGTGATTCTTAAGGCTCAGATGATAGAGAAATGTGGGACTATGAAATTGAAGAGGAGCTTAAAAAATGGAAGAGATTTTAATTTGTAGAGCTAGAGATTAAAATTAATTTACAGACTCACGTTTGCCCCTGAACTTCTTGTCCAATTCTTTCAGCAAAGGTCAGGAATTGGGGTTTCATATTTTCAAATGGTAAAAGGAAATGTAAAAGAAACATTCCACCAGAGATACTAAGAAGGGACAGTATACTTCCGCCCCCCTCCCCCCCGCCCCAACTTTGTTATGCCCTTTAAAGCAAATAGTGTCTTTTTGTCAAATAAACTGATATTTTTTTCCAATTGACTATAGAAGAAAAGTTAAATAGAAAAAGACTTGAAAAGAAGTGTGGGAGGGGCCTAAAATATTTACACCATGATATGAGAAATACTTCCTGGCTAGACATGTTGCAAGTTAGACTTCAAAGTCATACTGATTATCACAAATCACTAATATAAATCATATTATTTTCTCTTACTTCATTTACAAAAAAAAGATTTGGGTCCATTGTCATTTACTTCATACATATGTCCAGTCCTACAGACATTCTTCTGGAGAAATACGTTCCAGGGGAGTGGCAATGTTCATACATAGCTAAAAAACAATCCATGTTTCTTCACCTTCTCAAACAAGCCTTGTCTTCTTGATTCTGGCCAAAGCCCTGGCTGCCCGACTGGATCTGCTTTCCATCCACTTTGCTTCATAGCTCTCAGCTAAAGTGAAGACTTCCTTTTCTGAAGGTGCTGTTGTCCTCTATATGTGACAGGCCCTCCCAAATAGGAGATTTCTGGGAATATCATTTCCATCTCTGCTTATCAGTTCAGATGTAAATGGCAATGAGAGGTAGGCCTGGCACCTTGCTCTCTTTTTGATTCACTGCACATGTGGACAGTCAGGGTGTCTCACACCTGTGTTCCCATCCCCCATCCCAACATGACCTGGAGGTGGTGCTAAGTGATGCCAGTGCCAGAACAAGCCTATCTAGCCTGGTGTATCCTGTACAAACTACCCACTGTCAAGAGGACTAGTGACCTCCTATGGTGGGTGCTGCATGGGGAATGAGTGGTGTTAGAATGAGTGGCACTGGTAGCCTGCAGTCTCAGGGGATTGCTTGATATGATTGCCTAGTTAGAACCAGCTGGGACCAGGGCAAAGATCCCAGCTTGCTGCAAGTAGGAGTTGTTTTCCTGTAGCCTCAGAGGTTGGATGTCCCTGCATATTCAGTTGGGACCAGCTGGGCCCTGATCTGAGCCCATTGCAATCATCATGTTCAAAGCAGAATTTTGGATGTTCAGTGATGGAAACCACTGCCTGCTTGGTAGGGTGGCCATGATAGAGGATGTTCTAGTTTTCTGCTATTCTGTCCTCTGTCCTCTATTGATACAAAATCCGACACCTTTATGTCCTCCATTTTTCTCTTCAAGAGAAAGGTTGAGGACAGAAAGGCATCCTGTTTCATATCAATAGAGGAAAGAGGGCATCCAGACTGTCCTCTACAATGGCCACCCTCCTGCTTGGAGAAACTGGGCACATCTACATGTGATGCTACATTGCCATAGCAATGAGCTATGGTGATATGGCATCGGCGAGCACAAACTGTAATGCTGCAGATACATCTCCCTAGCATGTATCTGCATGTATCTCTGTAGCAATGAGCTCCCTCTGCATAGTGTGTTGCTACGACAAAAGGAAGTCCTAAATGATGGTGCAGTAACAAGAGCACCATAGGGACATATGTAGATGTACCCACTGTCTGATAATGGAGAAGCAAGGGAGGAGTGAGCAACCAAATTAGCACAAAACAGTATTTTATTGCTTCAAGAAAAGATTGTTCTGTATTATGCTGTTTCTTCAGATGACTGTACAGACACTTATGGGTTTCATGGCTTGCTTAAACATTCATGCCCTCTGTTAATGAACTAATTAGAACAGATGTATTGTCAAGTACCAAAACAATTATGTTGATGGCCTAGAATGGTAGTTGCTAAGAAAAATCAAAACACATTCAATAATTATTTTCCAGATCACAAATTCATCAGGAATGAAATGTGCACTTACATTCCTGGTTTCATCCACTAGGTGGTGTTGTGCCATTATAGAAAATGTTTAACACTATAAGGTATTTCATATTCCAGTGTCACAACGCAGAGAGTGAGGGTTGACTCTTCCAATCTTAGTCTTAAAGTGCACTTTCTTCCTAAATTATGCTACAGATTTCAATCAATGACTTGCTATAGGCATCTATGTTCTGGAATGAAAATCCTTCCCACTTCATCCAAGCCAGTTTGTTCCATAACCCAAAAAGCATACAGTTGCATTATTAGGTCAGATCTTCACATAGGATTGCTACAGGAACACTCTCACAACTTACTGTTTAACTGGGACATGGGAACAAACCAAGGATCAAACAGAGAGATATCAGTGTCCAGAGAGAGAGGATCAACCACAGAAACACGGAGGTCTCTTAATTTGCCTGTTGCTAAGAGTAGAAATTAACTTTGGAACTATGAAAAATCTACATACAATCTTCCTTCAATTCACCAGGAGTTTACCTTGAGTTAGTTAATTCAAGTTAAGAACATATATTTTATCTCGGAGAAACATCAAGGCTAAGTATGCTTATAATAAATGTTATCAAAATCTCTTGGATGAAAACAATGTATTCACCTTTTTGATGCTCATTTAGTCTAGGAGAACTGGGGTTAGGGAGGGAGCTTCATATTAACTCTTTATCATAATTGTACTTGAAAAGTACATGCCAGGCTGTGCCTGGCTTCCTGTGATCAGAGATCGTATAAAGAATGTCTTACATTTGAAAGCTTGTCTAACTTTCTCCAACTACATGGTTGGTCCAATAAAAGATATCATCTGAAAAAATCCTTGCCTCTTGCATGATTTTTGGACCATCAGGGCTAAAACATCACTGCACTACTTTAAATGATATGCTTGTCTACTCTAAAACTCTCTCCTCCTACCTTACTTCCTAGACACAACAGGATATTTGTTCTACATGTGCTAGAAAGTTTGAAATAAATTCATTTTTATTTAAAAAAAAACCCCAAAGCATAAATGTATGCTTGAATTAAGTAAAAAAGAAAATTTCCCAAGTGTAAACTTTTTCTGCACCTCTTTTCTTCTGTCTGTTCCTTCCACATTGCAGTGTTACTAGTAATTAATGTTGTTACTAAATTGCCTGGCAGGGCAGTACTTCTAGCTATTCTCTCCTTTTATTCCCCTGGTTGGTGGTGTTGCTTGTTTTCACTCTCTAAGGCAGAATCACCCAATGTGATTGATACATGAGGATCCATCCAGTGATGGATACATGAGGATAAGGGGAAATGCTACTCATCTGCTTTTGGAACGCTAAGTATACTTAACTTGCTGGTCAGAAAGAAAAGGGATTTGGGTCACTCAGCTGTCTGTGACCACATCTGGAAGGATGTTTAATTCACCTGGAATTCTTTTTTAACCCTTCCTCTCATGGGGAATGTTTATCTTTCAATGAGAAGGACTCCGCAATTTGGCTCATTTCCTCAGTTTTATTAGCATCGACTATTCAGAGAGATTTCATATTTAACATGAACCTCCCCTCTACAGGATTTCCTGTACCTGGGTTCCTCCAGTCACACAAACCTTCATCCACTCTCCTCAACAGGTTGCAGCTCTTAAAACAGCAACTGACACAAAAGTACAAAGTCCATCATTAACAAGGACCAAAATGGGGCTACTAAGCTACCTGTAGCAATCACCAGCTGAAACAAACTGACTGCCCACAATGATGCATCGCTCCTTCTTTCCTCTGTTGATTATATTTTCCAAATGTACATAAAGACAACCCTTTTCCTAGTGTGCCTGGCTACCTAAAATACAGACTCAGTCCTATCCTCTCCATTCCCAGTGCAATTTCAGCCTCATATTGTGTGTCAGATTTTAAATATTGTTTACTGGGATCTCAAACTTGTTCACCTGGGAAACCTCCTTTCTCTATCTAATCCCATGTTTCTATTCATAACAGGAATCATACATTTGGCAACTATGTACATCTACATGTGCACATTTCCTGCACAGTAACTTAAAATACTGCGTGGTACTGGTGCATGTCTACACGTGTATGCCTGTACTCTGCAGTAAATACAGTGATTTATGTTGACTTGAGAGGAAGTTTGATACCTGCATTATGCAGGTATCAAATTTATACCTGATTAGTTACAGCGCAGTAATGCATATGTAGACATGTTACTGCACAGTAACCTAGGGGCCTCCATGTTGAGTCTGCCCAGCCACTGGGGGTCAGCCAGAGCCCAGCCTCAGGACTTCTGTATGGCCCCTCTCAGGATGCTGGGCTGCGTTGCTCCCTGGCAGCCCCTAGCTGCATGATAAAAAGCCTGCAGTCATTTTGTGCCTTGAAGCACAGACTTCAAGGAACAGGCGGGAGCTGCTTGTGGCTCCAGCACCCCAGGAGGCCCCATGTGCCCCCCTGGACAGCCCACAGTTCTGGGTCTGCCTGGGCTGTACCCCTCCCCAGCTGCTCCCTGGCCACAATTGAGTGCTGCCAAGGATTGTGGCTGGCTGTATTCTTTGCACAGCCCTGTGATCCCCCTAGGGCTGCCACTGCTGGCTGTGCCACCAAGGCCAGCACCTTCTCCCCACTGCTGCTCACTCCTGACCTCTGTCTCTGCAGGACCATGTTGAAACACCTCGGCCATGCGGCTGCTACTCTGTGCCTCTGTCAGGGGTGCTGTTCCCAGCCCTCCAGGGCCAGCATCACAGGGCCAGCTGCACAATTATCCAGTCAGCCAGTGCAGGGCGTGATGTCCTCGTCCTACCCCATGGCCAGCCCCATTCCTGTCCACATGCTTTTGCCCATCCAGAGCCTCATGGGCCCAAACTAGATCTGGGAGGAGGTGCGCAAGCTCGTGGCACTGTGGGGCAAGAAGGAAGTCCTGAGGCAGTTTACCCAGGGCAGGTGCTCAAATGCCCACATTTATGAAGCCCTAGCAGCTGGGATGCCTGCGAGGTGCCACTCCTGGTTGCTGCAGCAATGCCGCATGAAGGCCAAGGACCCATGACTGGCCACAGTCGTCAGTCCAGTGGGACACTCAAGAGCTTGCACTCACACACCACCCTGACACCTCTGGTGACACGATATTGCAGGAGGGTACCTCGGGCCTTCAGTGACCCACCTTGTGCTCCTCCCTGGCTGCTGTGCTCACCGGCAGCTCAGGAAGCCCTGGCCAGTGGTTGGCTTGGCCTCGGCCCCATCCTGCTGCCATCCCTGAGGAGCAGCCAGCCATTCCACTGCCAGCAACACCATGCCACTGCCAGGCAGCAGCCCACCACACACCATGGGCCACAGAGACTGGGTAGAGCTGAACTCTGTCCATGATGGGGAGCCCCGCACCAAGCGTCCAGCCTCGCCAGCCCTATACTTGTATTAAGTCCTGGGGGGCAGACCCTCCCAGCCCCAGTTCCCACCTGCACCCTTGCCCCCAGCCACAGTCCTTGCCACCCCTCATTTCCCAGCCTGCTTGAACTCCCCTGGCCCCAGGTTGTCCCCACAGCATACAGAGAGGTGGGACACAGATCAGACTCTTATTGAGCAGCCCATGTCCCCACGGCTGGGTGGGCATGGGCCTCTCATGCACCGAGAAAGCTGTCAATCCTGGCGGTGATCTCCTCAGCAGCTGAGGGCAGGGACATGTAGCACTGTGGCAGGTAGCCCTCCAGGCAGTGGTAGGGGTTGTGGGGCAGGCTAGGCTTGCCCCCCATGCCTTTGTAGCTCAGGATCCCAAACCAGGAGTGCAGGAGTGCCCAGAGCACCAGCAGGATCGGCAGCAGCAGGGCATAGTGGCTGGGGCACCCCTCTGTCTGCACAGACATCTCTTCACATACAGCCCACAGCCATGCAGCAACAACATGCTCAGGATACAGGAGTGGCTAGCCCTGGGGTGCCTCTCCAGAGCCGTCACCAGCAGGGAGGGCAGGGCTGTGGCCAGCCCCTCATCCCAGTTGCCCAGGAGTCTTACGTGCCCCGAGCCCGGGCACCAGGGGATGCGTGCCAGTGCAGCAGAGCAGTGGGTCTGCAGGGGTAGAGGGGAGAACAGTTGGGCTTGCAGCCATGGCAGTAGGTGCTACCAGCATCCTGGCTTGGCTCACCCTGCAAAAAGGGCAGGGGAGGCAAGAAGCCTGCAGCTAACCCCTGGGAAGCAAGCAGGGATGGGGGACTTGGGCGGCACCCACCTGGGCCCAGGCCTGCCTGGCCAGCTTACCATGGTCCCTGGGCACCCACACATGGCTGACCTGCAATCTGAAGCCAGGCAGCGCAGAGCCTCTGGAGCAAATGTTGCAAACTCTCACAAAAGCCTGTGTCTTGCCTCTGCAGGGCCAACATCTGGATATGAGGAAGATGCTGCAGGGGCAATAGGACTGCTGCTACAGGCTCACTGCCACCTGCTATGGGAGCCTCTCAGAGGCACTGACTGCATCAATGGTATAGGCAGGATTGGACCTGCCTGCTCCAGTGGCTGGTGGTCACGGTGGAGGGCTTGGGGGCAGACCAGCAGACATAGCAGGTGGAGGACCTCATCCGGGAGGAGGCATCTCTGCAGGCACTTCACAACCACTGGGCCGTGGTGGCCCTGCAACAGCGGTGCATTCATCTGGAGGAGCAGCAGCTGGCTGCCTGGGACTGCCCCGGGGAGGCCATGCTCATGTCCCCTGTGACTTGGCCCCCTGCCCTGGCCCCGTGGGGCCCCTGAGTCCTACCTACCACCCTGCAGCAGGCCCCTGGCACTGCCCTGGAGCAGGTCCTGCAGCACCTGCCAGCCAAAGGTGTCCCTGGGATGAACTGTGGGTCCCAGACCCACAGGGGAACTCTTTGTGGCCAGGGTGCTAGCTGTCTGCCACCAGGATCTCCGCCCTGTGCTACCCCACATTGGACATTTCAGCATTTGTACTGATGTGAAAGCTTCTCAAGATTTCAGGAGTATTCTCAGCTACCTTTTTCTCATTTTCAGAAGGGAAACTTCACCCCTGCCTTAATTTCTTAAAATTTAATTATCCAACTCTTCAATACCATCCAGCGAAGTCTCATGGGCATTGGCCTCCTTGTTATTTTCTGTGTCTTGGAATGTCGCTCTACGCACCTTTCCAATATTTCGGCTCCTATTTTGCTTTTGTGGTGTCAACCTTTTCCGAAGAGATTCTGAGGTTGACCCCTGTAAAAGCAAGCAAAACAGTAAGGCTGCATTGATGATGATGATTTTTTTTTTACAGGAAAAGATATGGAGGAATAACACTAAGAGGAATCACCTGGATAGAACCTTCCAAATCAAATAGCAGAAATAAGTAGCTCACATAATAAAAGGTCAGGGAATATAAACACAACTGACTAAGGAACAAACTGATTAAGGAAAAAGGCTGATGCTGCTTTCAAGATGTGAAAGTTGTGTAACAACATGAAGGATACTGTAGGCCTCACTGGAACGCTGATTAATATGTATACTGCTCACACAAAAGCTTTGTTAAACTGTTGGCCAGAGTAGATCTGATCAGTGAACCTGACTGTTGCATGAACTCCTTGAATAAGCAAAACTTGGAAAGTGGACCAGATGTGCACTCCTGTCAGGAGATGGGAGTGGGAGATGGCTGGACAAGGGGTAGAATAGACCAGTACCAGGGTGATAAGGTTGGAATGGGAATACTTGGTTAAGGAGATAGAACAAGCCCATGGTACAGGACAGCTCAAGATATTTAAGATATTGGTGGAGTGTAATACATCATTTGTTTTGATCACTGTATAAAAGGAGTATTAGAAATTATAGCAACCTTGTTTTGGCCTTAAGGGAGTCTACCAATACCCTGGGAAGAATGATGAGAGCTCACTGTCTTCCTTCTGTTCTCCGGCTCCCAGGTGAGATCCCTTGTATCTCAAAATAAGAGTGGTGTAACAATGGCTTAAAACCACCTTCTCCCTGCTCTCTGTTGCTGCCCCTTATACTGAGATATGGTAACAGAGAATCAGGTTCCATGCCTCTTGCCCCTTCCTCTCCCTGTCTCTGCTTCTTTCTCCTCCACATTTTACTGAAAAGAAATAGTTACAGTGATAGGAGATAGACTCATATGTCTTGAGTGACTGGAGCTGAAGTTTAAGCAGCCTGTGTGATGGACACTGCTACACCAGGCCGCATGATTCAGGCAAAGGGCCACTGGTCCAGCAATCAAAAAATGTGATTTTGCCTGTCCAGGACTCACGGGGCAATATTGTCCAAGGAGTGCAACATCCCCAAGCCTAAGGTTCCCTAACTGGTGATGTTTTTCCAGCTCTTACACCCAGAGAACTGTCAGTGAGGAGCACTGGGCACTAGCTGTCTATGGAAGGTTTGGGGTCTGTACATTATTAGAGAGGTTAAAGTATGAAGCAAATGTAGATATATTTGGGTTTTGGTTTTAATCATCACTTTAAAATGTTCCAAAACTAGCTTGAACTTCATTTCCCTAATATTTTTTTGCTCTGAAACCTTATCACTATACTCACAAAGACCATGGCAAGTTCTTTGTTGACCTAATGTTACATGAAGATGTAAGCTAAAGTTACAGGTTCTTGAAACATCACTGCAAGGGAATACCAGTCTGCATGGAATTTTTATTTTTAATTTAGTTTCAATCTACAGTCCCACGAGGGTGGCTCTGGAGGCACAAAACTCACTTCTTTTAGGGTATGTGGCCCAGTGGAGCACAAATATTTGGCCAGCTTTAGAGCTGCAGATCAGGCTTGCAGAACTTCAAGTTCCAATTCTCAGCTCCACAACAACAAAGTTGTTCACTGGGTCTTCAGGCAGGACTTTGGAGCACCAAGCCTGGAAACCCTGTCTACCCTTGAACCATAGCTATCTACCCTTGAACCAATGGTTTCGCTTGAACCACAGACCTTGAACCTTGTGGGGGTCCCACAGAAGGCAGGCAGGGTTCAGCTGATATCCTACGTCTGAGTTGCTGAAAATTCATTGAGCCTGAGGTGTTCCAGATGAAACTACTAATCTGTGTATAAGAAATTGGCATCTTTTGAAGAAAAAGAAAACCAACCAAATAATTTATGACAGGCTCTAAGCACTTAATTTCATCCAGAGTGCACTGAAAACAATCATGTTTCCTTCACGTTTAAAGCCAGGTACAGACATTCAAAAAGCCTGAGGCAGAATTGATCTAAACTATGGTTTTCTGTAAGTGACATAGTTTAAATTAGTAGTGGATAGAACACATATTCACCCTTTGGTGGGGGTACAAACCTTAGACCGGGTTCCACCATTTTTTCTGTTCTATTGTGGGTATAGACTGTTTTTGAAAACCAAACTTCTATTCTGTTGTGGGTATAGATTTCCAATCACTTATATTGGAAAAAGTGTAATGTCTCTAGGTGACCTAAATGTCTTCCTAGAGTTTCCCAGCAAAGACAGGAAGCAAGGTCTTGATTTTCACTTACATTAAATGCTATTACACAAATAGAAAACCCTCCACCGCCTTCCAAAAAAAAAAAAAAAGGAAAAAAAAAAAAGAACCAAGTACAAAATATATAAACAAGCTTACATATGATAAAGAAAGGGTATCTTTTTCAATCTACATCTGTAGAGTATACCAGCAGATAATGAAGTCAATTTATCATTTGAAAGAAAATTAATTAAAAATGTTAAGTGACTATTTTAATGAGGACCTTGGCATATTGCATCTATGTTAGGCACCCACTTGAATATTCTTGCTCAGGTGTTTGCCTTGTTGAAATCATTACCTCATTTTGATAGGAAACAGGCTGGTTCCGTGGTGTCTGCAGGTTCTGGGAACTCTTGACCTTGTCTTCGTTTAAAAATGCTTCCCTTGAAGGAGTGCTGGGCATGCTGGAACCTTGTGATCTAGCATATTGAGATTAGACATTTATAAGTGACTGGAGGTATGGTGCACATTTTACAAAACATATTGAAGAGACATGCCTCTTGTATCAAAGGAATTTAACTTCTGGACAGAGACAATGAAAACAATGGGCTGATAATAATAGGCATAATAAAAGGGAATTAATCTCAGGACCCCTCTTTTGTTATCTAGTAACACTTCTTATGTTTAAACCCTGATGGATCTGCTATAGAGCAAAGTTCTTTTCAGCTCAGGGTCCACATCTCAATGAGAGCTGGGATTCCAGCACATGTAGGCATACCTGAGTTAGTCATATGGATATCTGATATCTATACAGAATGGACTTCAGCCACCATATAAGTACCTTGGGTTGTAGGTGGGCTTAAGAAACCTACAGCAACGCTTGTGTTGTCCAGCTCCACTGTGCCCAGCAACCATGCTGAATAGCTGGCTCAGGTCTCTCTACATCTGCTGCAATGACACCTCTGAGTCCATCTCATTTCTTTCTTTCCAGAATGGTCTACTTTGACTAACAGCATAAAAAGAAAGCCTTAACTTACTCTATAAATTATAGTCTTTAGTAGGAGGTAGTTGGATTTTGGCAGAATGTTGTTAATAGCAACTGTCTCTACAAAATGCTTTGATTTGAATGAACTTGCAAACTGCATCAAAAAATTTCATCAGATTTTTTCCCCCAATAATCTCTATTTTATAATTCAAACACTCTAATTTCTTCCCAGAGTCTCTTTTATACGTACAGTATGTAACCCATACTGTTTATACTGCAGGGATTTTTTTCTCCAAAGGAAAAAAATAGAGAAGCCAAGGGAGTAGGTGTAGAAGTTATAATTTAGAGATGCTTCTAAACAGGAGCCTGAAGGAGTTGGGAACTGGGAGATAGTCCCCTAGTTAGAGAGAAGTTGTCTGGCTAGCTAGTTAGAGAGTGAGAGCAAAGGTTGCCAACTGCTCCACAGTAAAGTTCATTGTTTAGTTCTTCTAGTTGATGTATGTGTGTGTTTATTGAACCTGGTGATTGCTACAAAGGAGAGGAGGCATGGGTTGTTTGAATAATTGCAGCCTGCACATATTGATAAAGTAGTGCAGGGCATAGCAATTCATCTAGTATTCACCCTGTGAGAGCCAAAGAAAGCGACAGTACTTACTAGGCATGCTCAGCAATTTTTCTTGAAGCTGCATAGAAAGTCACCATTCTGGACAGGCCTGATTTCTATATTTCTTGTCTGAAAGCTTGAGGGCAGGAAGGTTATTAGTACAAGAAAAGCCTTATGGTCTTGGCTTATTAACGCAGGACCAAGAATGATTTCTGGTATCAGGGCCAGTTTTGTAAAAACTCTGAATACTGGTGAGTGTTATGTTTGTATTACTTAAGTATTATTATTAGAGAAACAATTAACTGGGATGATTTAGTCAGGGCTGACCCTGCTTGAACCAGGGCTTTGGACAAGATGACCTCCTGAGATCTCTTATAGCCATATTTTTCTATGATTAAGGGGGGAGCGTTAGTCAGAGTACTACACACTCCTTCAAAGAATGTAATATTGGCCTTGAAGGAGAGATGGGATGGGAGTATCTGTCACACATAGAGGCTGCCAAATTTGCAGAAATTATTTTAGCTATTTGGTAAGCACTTCAAATCAGGATTCTCTCTCAGTTAGAAGGAGAACCAAAGCAGCAGTGAGGGTTAGTAAATTGAAATGTGAATGAAAAGTATGTAATAGCAGGAAGTACCAGGACAAAGTCTGCAGAGCTGTTAATATGGACTGCCAGTCCCAGAAACTCCCAGGGGCTGGGAGCCAAGGATAAAGGAAGCTTAAGGCTGGAGTAGGGGAAGAGAGAGCAGTGCGCACATGGCACTTGGTCAGCCCTAGGTGCTGGAGTGCACAGTGGAGCTGAAAATCTCACTTGCTCGGTCAGCTGGGACTGTGGACTGAAGGACCTGGACTCAGACTTGTGACACTAACCCTTGTGACCACCCCTTTGCTTCTTGTGCCAGTTTCTGGGGCTGCAGGTACAAAATTGTGTGCCAGAAATTGGCACATATTAGTGGCAGTTGTGGGATACTGAAGGGAGCTATCCCACAAGTGAGGCAAATGGGAATTGGTGGACATAGGCCATAAGACACAGAGCAAAGTGCTTCAACGAGTGTATAGATGTTGTTTGTTGTGTGGGCATTTAATCAGGGAAGATGAGTTTCATGGGAAACATACATTCCATGGAGTGTCTATATTCCCGCTCCCTCTAGTGCGGAGCAACAAGAATGGGGTGACGATTTGAAATGGCAGATGAGTTAAATGGGTGGAATGATGCTACGAATCCAAAATTCCTGAGCCCGTTGTTAACAGGGAAGGCCAGGGAGCTCTACTATGGGCTCAGCAGTGAAGCCAAACAGGTGTACAAGCACATGACAGGGGACCTCAGGAATGTTTTGGGTCCAGAGGCAGGTCCTGACTGGAACCGTGCAGCTTTCTTTAATGGTAAGACTTCAGCAGAGCATACATCATGTACATGTTACACTGTTTGGATTCAGCTATGTTAAAGCTGGTAAGAAAATGAGAACTCAGTGAGTGACTTTTTATAAAGATATTTTATAAAAGATTTGTTATCTGATCAGTACTGTCTGAAATCTACTGTCTGACTACAGTAATCCAGGAGATTGGCTCAATTACTAACTAAAGGACTGAAATGCTGGTAACTAGAAGGAGACTCTGACTGTTCCTGAAAGGGGCTGAAGTACTGATAAGCACTGAGACTCTTCGGTTTCTTTTCAAGATCTGAAGAAATCCAAGTGGCACCTATTGCAGTTCAAGCCACACTGTTGCCCAAGAAAATCAGCTCTGAACAAGAAGAAGAAATACAAATATTTGTATGTGTGTACACACTTAAGATTAGAAGTGTGCACATTATACACAAACTTTTTCACACATTGCAGATGCTTTATATCAAATCTGCATACCATGTACATATAGGGAAAAAACAGCAGAAGCCTTTAAGGGAGGGAGGACATATTTACTAGTAAACACTTTTAGTTTGAAAAGATATTTAACTATTTTAAGAGATGTTACTATTAGGGGCAGACAAATCAAGGAATCCAGTAAGGGTAGAAAATAGATAGACAAAAACTGTGACAACAATGCACTTTTTTATGCATGTATTAACCAGTCACAGGATTATAGGACAATAGGGCTGTGAGTGACCTCAGTGGAATCTCTATCCCCCTGCTCAAGGCAGGATCACCCCTGGCTAAACCATAAGTGCTGGTCCAAACTTCTCCTAAGAAATTCTGAGGGTATTCCAAAACTGAACCATCATCACTATTAGAAAGCTCTTTCCAACATCCAAGCTCAATTTGTCTTGTTGCCATTTAAGAGAGTTACTTTTTGTCATGTCCCTGCAACTGCAGAGAACGTTCTGTCACCAACCTGGCTGTGACCACCTTTCAGCTATTTGAAGACTGTTACTATATCTGTGATCAGCCTTCTCTTCTTCAGAGCAAAAAGCCCCAAATCTTCCAACCTCTCATAAGTCATGTTTTCCAGACCTCTAGTTATTTTTGTTGCTCTGTACTGGACCCTTTCTATTCTGTCTACATCTTTCTTGAAGTGCAGTGCCCAAAACAGTACTCTAGGAGAGGTTTCCCCCCAGCACTGAGTAAAGTGAAAAAATTACTTGACTTGCAACCCAATACAATTAATAAAACCCAATATGTTATTTCACCTTTCTATTTTGCAGTGCCTTACTGGTTGGTTTATTGCAAGAGCCTGTTTACTGAGCCATTGCAGAATAATGTATGGAACCCAAAAGTAATTACACAACATTCAGGATTTTGAAAAGCCCAGTCTGGCTGTTTACTTCTGGGTAATCTTTGCAAAGAACTTGTCTACATGTTGCAAGATGGTGCAATTCAGAAATATATCAGCTAGTTTCATACATGCCAGCTCCTGAGCTAGAACCAATATAGCTATATTTGCACAATGCTGTGCCTGGGTTATTAAGGTCTACTGAGACCTCAATAATTGGGGTACAAAGCAATGTGAATACAGCTATACACCTACTCAGAAAGCTAGCTCAACTAACACTGCACTGCACCACCTTATGTTGGATAGACCCACCAAAGTCCTGAAGAGCCATAATCTTGACCTGTGCTTCATCACACAAGCAAGCTGAAGTGTAGGAAAGGGGATTGTAACCGAGCTTGGTAACACAATTGTATTAAACAGTCATTTGACTTACTTTTCCCCTTTTCTTTTCTGTAGTAGTATGATCATAATTCCTAAGACAAAAATTATAGGAACTAGAAGAAAAAGAATAATCTTCTCCACAGGAACACCTGAAAAACACATTTCAACAAACAGACAAAGGTCACTCAGGAGCCCCAATGGAGGTGATCAATTTTTTGTTTCTTTTCTAGATACCAGGCCCAGGAAGCACCAGGTACCTCAGTTCTGAAGAGAATGTGTAAGCCAGGCAAACCATTAAACTGAAGCCCCTCATTTCCAAATGTAGCGTGAGAATGGAGTTGGTAAATTTTTCATTATGGATAAATTAAGCTTTTGTGTCAGTTTATGAATTGCTTCTAAACCAAGAATATTTTTGGGGGTGGATGAGTGAGGTACATGCCATGGCACTATGTAAAGGAGGGCACTGAAATGGCAGCAGGGGGCTGGAGGCTCTGACCCCACAGAAGGGGATGCAGAGCTTCCTTGTCAGACCCCACCCACTTTCCCCCTGGGAGATGCCACTGCTTCATGGAGCTGTCTACACGGCCCAGAACTGACAGGGTTAATCCTGTGGCAGTCACTGCCAATTAAGGGTTTTGTAGCCTTGTTCTGCCTCCCCTTCTACATCAGCTGCCATGTTCCCCTGCAGATGCTGGCCATAGGTGTGGCTAATGGGACTCCTGCCCCCAATCTGCACAGCCCTCAGCCCCCTGCTAGGTTTGCCTCTGGGGTGTCTGTGCTGTGCAAGTAAGACTCTGCCTGTCCCTCTGCCTCCTGCACTCAGTGCCACCCCCTCTGCACCCACCCCTTCACTCTGCTCAGGCAGCCAAAATACCAAGCTATGTTCCTGTTATAAACCAAACCTGATTTCATAGCATCATAAATAAAAACCTCATCATCAACCCTGAAACAGCACAAGACACAACATCCTTATCTGCCACAGGTAAAACAGGGGGACCATGGTGGCTTGCAGCTGCAAAGGTTGTTAAAAATATGCTCCAGAGTTCCCAGGAAGAGGGGCACACTCCCTGCTACAGGGAAAGGTCCCCCACAGTCCAGACCCTAACTTTGGCTGCAGCCACCACTCACTGCCTGTGAGGTAGGATTAAAAAAAACTTTGACACGTGAAGCAGCAGGAAAGAAAAATTACCTCGTGGCCCCATGCAGCAACCAGCAAAGCCCAGAAG
Source organism: Alligator sinensis (assembly GCF_000455745.1). NCBI lineage: Eukaryota > Metazoa > Chordata > Crocodylia > Alligatoridae > Alligator > Alligator sinensis. Next base: position 139,209 of record NW_005842577.1, read on the forward strand.
CATGAGAACTACCCATAGCAGAACACGGGCACAGGTATGCCTAGATCATCTTTGACCAATGACTTTGCAACCTCTTCTTGAACATCTCCAATGATGGAGGGTCTACAACTTTTCTAGGCTGCCTATTTTGCTGTGTCATTTTTCCAACCATGATGAAGTTCTTCCTGACATCCCATCTAAACCTACTTTGCTGCAACTTCAAGTCACTGGTCCTTGTCCTACTTTCTGCAGCCAGAGAGATAAGATGTTTCCCCTCTCATTTATGGCAGCCTTTCAGGTATTTGAACGGTACATTGTGTCTCCTCTTCAGCACCTTTACCACAAGCTGAACATACTTACCTCCTTAAACCTCTCTTTGTATGAGTTTCCTCCCTAATCCTTTATTAGTTTTGTTGCCTACCTCTGGAACCGCTTTAACTTCTCCACATTCTTTTTAAAACGTAGAGCCCTAAACTTCACACAATATGTTAGATGAGGCCTAACCAGTGCCAACAAGAGAGACTCTATAACCTTCTATGTCTTACATGCAATGCTTCTATGGATGCATCCCTTTTGTGTGGCTGCATCACACTGCAGATGCATATTGAGTCTGTGTTCTAGCTAGACTCCTAGATCCTTCTCTGTAGTGCTGCCATCCAGCCAGGTATCACTCATTTGACATTTGTATTTTTTATTGTTCCTCCTGAGGTGCTGCACCCTGGATTTATCAGCATTGAATTTCATTCTGTTAACTCCAGCCCAGCTTTCTAATCTGTCAAGATCCTTCTGAATTGCACTCCCATCCTCCAAAGTGTTCACACGCCTTCCCAGTTGCTTGTCATCTGCAAACTTATTCAAGAAACTTTCTATAGTGGCATCTGCATCACTAATAAACAAACTGAACAGCACTGGGCCCAGAACAGACCCCTGTGGGACTCCACTTTAAACTTCCTGTCATTCTGACATGGAGCCACTGATAACTGGATCTTTGCCCTTTGAGACTTTGCTTGAGACTGTTGAGCCAGTTCTCTATCCACTTTACAGTAGTTTTCTTCAGGCCATTTTCTCCAATTTGTTTATAAAGTCATGCAGCATGTATCTAAAACCTTGCAGAAGTCCAGATACACTCACAGTATTCCCCTTATCCAAAGTAATTATCCAAGCTTGTTTGACATGATTTGTTCTAAATAACAAATCCAGTTCCCTGGGATGAAGTTCAGGAGGTCCTCCTGACTTAAATTTATCCTGATCCATCAAAAGCTCTCTGACTGTCTCTTTTGTCATCTCATCCCTCAACATCTGCACTTCTTTATTCAAATAATCTTTATGAGGTGTCCGGTTGTAGCCAACATTTTTTTTTTAGGCAAAGTAGCTATTGAGTAGCTCCACCTTCTCTCACCTCCTGTTACGAGTTCCCCGTGGTATCTAACAGTTCGCTATGTTTGTATGTTAAGGTGTTTCTGGTTTGGTTTACTGGAGGAAAACCAAGCAGGTGGTAGGTTCTATTTTGGTCAGTGTCAAGCAGGTAGCTGCAAATACAAGTCTGCTTTCCATTCCCCGACTGCATCCTACCCCACTTTATCAGTGCAGCCTACCTTCATATTCTTCTTCTTGTCTGTTATCCTCTTCTTGATAAACTATTTTCTCTTTAATTCCTTCAGGATGGTCTGGATGGTCCATTACACACGTCAGCCTTTTGAGGCATCCCAAGGAGAAGTTGCAAGCATTTGTCACCGTAACTGTTCCATCTGCATTGTGAACACTGCCTATGTCAGGCTTATGATCAGTCAGGACTCCCTCAGGTCGCCAGGTGATTTTGGGGGCAGGCCTTCCAGTAGCCGAGCAAATCGCAGTGAGGATCCCCTGGCTAATGAAATTTATGTGGAGCTCGGCTCTTATTTCTGAAACAGCTAAAAGCAGAAACAAAATGCAACAGACTTGAGGGTGTTCCTTTTGAGCTTGTTAAATAGTGTTATAGGTTTGGTTAAATGTTACTGACATTGATGGGCATCTTATCTACTTAGTTTATAATGGTTGCTTATTGGCTTCTGTATCAGGAATAAAAAGCTCAGGATAGCTCTGGACACAAATCCTCTCGATTAGTCTAAGTGAAATCTTACTCAGAAACTGCTGCATTAGCTTCTAAGTAGAAATTCTCCATGTCAGGGGAAGTCCCTTTGGAAATTGGATGTAGAATCGAGGGCAAGCAGAAGAAGTCCAGTCCATCTGCCTGAATCAATCTGATCAGCAATGTATCTATATGAATGCTGGTAATTGGTAGCAATCACTAGATATTTAACTTGCATAAGATTTTCCATTATAAATACTTATATTTATGTGCTCTAGCACCTCCATCATTTGCTGCTGCCTTTGAAATTCAACCATGCAAAGGCTCTAAGAGTAGTAAAATGCATTGTTCTTTCTACCAAGAAATATGTTTAGGTTTTTGAGCTATCAACCGGCAGAAATCACTGCTTCTCTTTTCCTGCTCATCAATGTGATAACAAATGAGCATTAACACCGGGGTTACATCATTGCCATAGGAGATGCAATGGAGTGGGAATATTTGTGAGCAAACACAGGAGGGTATGGAGGAGAGTTAAAACAAACACAGACACCCAGACATACTCCTAGACTAGGTTCATGGCTTCCGGGCACCCTATACTCCTATATCCCTGCCTGAATACATAGTTCAAAACCTTACACTTCATAAGGATAAGTAACAGAGAAAGTTGGGCAGGGGGTGGTATCTACTCTCTGGAAGTGGCACATGGTACCAGCTTTATGTTCTCTGTAGAGGCTGATAGATGGCATATGCTGCTGGCTTATGTAGTCCCTATAGTTCAGTGGTTTTTAAACTTCCTGAAGTTACAGAACCCGTTCATAACACCTTTTCTGCTGCCATTCCTTCACTCCTAGCTCTGTGGGCAGTGTGACCTGATGTGGAGCCAGGTAACGTGGCTCAGCAGTGCTGGCACACTGCCTCCCAGGCCTCTCCACCATTACCCCTAGCCTCTGTGCAGAACCCCTGGTGACCTATTGCAGAACCCAGGGTCCTGCAGACCAGTTTGAAAGTCACTGCCAGAGCTGAAGCAATCTGGGTTGTAACAGGGAAAGCTCAGGGTTTAAATTCTATTGACCTGTGCCCATGGTAATACAATTTCTGTTAAATATTTGTATTAAACAACATTTACTATTAAATATTTTTATTAAACAAAAGTAATTTTCTCAAAAACTATGTTGAGGGAAAGCTATTTATTCTTAATTCTGTGTTAAATTTCCAAATGATGCCTTGCAAAAGAGATTTTGAGTACTTGGTTCATGGCACAGATCAGATGTCCAGTGGGGCAGGAAATATTTTATCTGGCAGCAGTAAAGGTTGTTTCCTAACTCAAGTGTATGGCATTGCAAAATAACTTTTTACGTAGGTAGTTTTTATATGTCTGTACCCAAATCAGTTGGTAGAGGTTTATGAACTCAGACAATACACTATATTTCATGTCTAAAAAGTATCATAGAGATTATATAGCAAACATTTATTTCTTAATTAATGAATTCACAAGGAAGGCAACTCCATGGATATTTCCAGTCCTCTGCCAAAAGGGACTATAATGCTAAAGAAAAAGGGTACAACTTTACCTTGCACAGTTAGGTGGGTATCTCTGCTGAAAGAACCATGTGGAAATGCGTTGAAGAGGCATTTATAATCTCCTTCATCCTGTAGCGTCACATTGGGGAGAGTGATGGATGATGCATTCAGTCTTGTATCTGTAAATAGGACTCTGTTCTGAAGTAATCCCACAGATTTAGGTCTGTGTCTCTTGCTGTAGGTGGCTATGTTCTGGAATGAAGGTCCTATCCTCTTCTGCCAGGTTATTTGTAGAATATCTAGAGGAAGGGTGAAGTTACAGCTGAGGGTCACATTTTCACCGATGGCTACCGCAGGAACCATTTCACACTGCACTGCTTCTTTAAAACCTGGAAACAAGCCCAAATCAAGAGCAAATTAAATATTAATTCATGAAAGGTGCAACACCCTGTGGGACAAGAGGTCACAAGAGCATGCATTTCATGCAGTCCCAAACAGAAGAGCCTTTATTATATTCCTTTGTCTGCCCTTTAAACAAGCTACTTGTTCTCTCTCTCTACATATGGAGGTTCTCCGCAATTAGCTTATCCTCTGGCTCATTTTGCCAGTTCTGCCAGAGATATATTAAGAGATCATAGAAATATTTGAATGAGTTTACAATACCACAAAAACATGACAGTTATGGGACCTGCCATCAGTGATACCCTTCTCTTTAAACTCCCACACAATTAATAACTCGGTCCTCACAAAAACAGAACATGTACAAAGCAGAGAGATGAGAAACTGGGCAGTGTTCTGCAAGGGATTTTGATACTGCCTCTTTTTGTCTCCCATAGGCACGGTATTAGACACCCTTGTCTGCTGAACTTCTCTATTTCATTAGCTAAGCACAGAAGGAAGTTTGTGCTGTAAGGGCTAGAAAGAATATATTTAACATGTTTTTATTTTAAAAAGTGAGAAAGTGCAATTGATAATTGCATTATGTGAGAAGCTCTGACTTTTGGCATTTTCTTTCCCAGTTTCTGTGCCCACCACTCTAAGAGTCAGTCATTCCTCTTGTTATTGATTGAAAATGTTCTGACAGAACAGGACAACTCCTCTCAGTTGATGTACCTTATTCTCTGCCCTTTCTGGGACCAAATTTACCAGTGATCCCAGTCACATACCTGCATTATAAATAGGAGGATAAAAGGAAAAACCACCTACCTGTAACTGCAACCCAAAGCAGGCAAACATTACAAAGAAGAGGCATAGAGAACTTAAAGCACAAATCCCTCTGCAAACACATCGTATGGAATATTTTAACCTTCCTTTCCTGCAAGGAATCTGCAAGGAACATCACTGTCAAAGAGATGGAGTTGAGAAAATTGGCGCCTGTTTGCCTGTTGGCGCCTTCTTGCCTATTGGTCAGTACTGACCAATCAGGAGAGACATGACATTGAAAATACTTGCAACATTATATCCTGTATTATGTCATGTGAATGGCTGTGGCAGGGAGCCTTCTTGTACTTTGCTTCCTTCCTGTACTTTGTAACTGAGCCAACTATCGCCAGAGGAGCTGGAATAATTAATCATTAACCATTAATCAAATTCATTGAAAGCTAAACACACATCAGACAGAAAAATGGCAAGCCAAAGCACTTCAAATTTTGCGGGGGTGGGTTCAAAATGTCTTTCTTATTTGAAACTTTATTTATTGTTGTATTATATTGTACTATATTACTTCGGGCTGCTATAGAAGAAAGTACCAGTCCCATGAGGCATTCAGCCAGCATTTCTTAAAAGAAATAGCTTGGTTTAATGCACTAGTTCTAGTATTAAAATTTCCACCCATTTGTAGAGCTCCCCAACTTATCTTGTCTAGATATATCTACATATCGTCTCATGTCCTGATTTCCCTCTATAGTCCTGTTCACCCCCATTTTCAAGTACCACCCCTTTCTGTACCACACTTTCTTTTCACAGTTGCCTGCCACAGCCATTGGAGGAAGCCAACCAGAAACAGACCTTGAAGTAGATAGACAACAAGAAGGATCAGCATCAGGACCGCTAACAGTAGTATTACCTCCTTTTAGGGAAAGTTCTGCTTTCCAGAGGAGGGGGTTGTGATTTCATGGCAAGAATTGGCTCCTGACAAGTTCTACTGGTAGTCTCCATAGGTTTGGTCTAAGGGCCTCTTCTGCTGGTTGCTTTCAATGCTGATTGCTGCACATGCCCTCTTGCAGCTCTCCATATTGGTCCCTAGAAGAGCCAGCAAAGTAGAAGCCACACCTCACCTTCAAAGCATAGCAGTGTTGGTTGAAACCTAAGGATCAGAACAGTATATATGGGTCTGGAAAGAGGAGGAAACCCCAGCCAAGATAGCAGGGCTAATGTGGAGAAAGACCAGTAAGCATCCTGAGCTAGGAATGGGTGACAGACAAGGGGGAGGAGAGAACCCTAGGGAAGAGGTGGAAGGAGAAAGCAAGCTCATGCAAAAACATAGTGGAGAGAGCAGTATTTGTTGTGCAGAGAAAGTGGCAGATAGGAAACAGGAAAATCCTGGAGCAAATACTGTCTGGTACAGCAATGTGGGAAGCAGGGCACATGGAGAATCTGACTGAGACCAGGTCTGTAAGTCAAGAAAGGATGGAGTAATACCCCTGGGTAAGGCCTCATAGTTCAAGTAAGAGAGTACTGAGCTTCTGGTCCCTCCTCCATCACCTGGCTACTAGACTGTGGTGGTTGCAGGGCCATCTGGCTGCAATCTTGGCTGCGTTCAGGGTCCATGTCTGTCTGTGCATTCCCTTCCCCCGCTCACCTCGCTGCAACTGCCCAGGCTGCCCTGTGGCCCTCTGCACTGCCCAGCGTTTGAGGGGATAAGTCCCGTTAGCCAGGGCCTTTCATCACCTATGGCTGTGTGCCTGACTGCCGCATGTGTGCGGGTAAAACATCTTTTTTTAAGGATTATTCACAGAACTGCCAGGACCCATTTGCCAAGATCAATGGTAGTTCCATGAAAAAATGATACATTAGCCATGCATGTGCCATAAATTTTCGACAAGAAATTCACAATTTTCTCAGGGCCCTACTCTGGAGTACTGAAGAAACTGAGGCAGGTAACAGCATCCCAGGGTGTATTGCTGTGCTTTGATCTCTTGTGTGCTGGCTCAAGTAAATGGGGACAGTTTTAGAAATCCTCTTGAAACATTGCAGGTATTTGTTTGCATGACCATGTTTCCAAAGTGTCAAAATGTAAATTTAGAAAGAACTGCAGTTCTGGGAAAAAGTAAATCTCAGATAAAAACTGGTTTGAAGGGTATGGCATCAGAGGATCCCACACCGAAAAGGGATGTCTGACAGATTCTGGGCCCAGGATATGTGCCAGAGAGGTAGGATCTAAGAGAGCTTTCAAAGGCTTTAAAAAGACAATCAAGCATGTTGGTTAGGTCTGTGCAAAGTGGCTAGTATTCGCTTCGGATTCAGATGATTCAGGGGACAGTGATTCGATTTAGTGATTCAAATCACTGTCCTGATTTGGTTTGGCTGAATCTCCAAATCAACCAGGCCCATCCCCACCAGTCCAGCAATGGCTGCCCTGCCTGCCCCAGCTCCCAGCACTAGGGGGAAAAAAAGCCCCAACTCAGTGGGTGCTGCTGGGCGGGGGGTGATCCCCACTGTCTCCCACTGCCCCACGCTGCATGGGGGGCTCTGCATGAGCCCCCTGACCTCCCCCTACTCCCCCAGACCCCCCACATGGCTGCCCCACCTGCTACAGTTCTGGCCCTTTAAGAAAAAACAAAAATAAGAGAAAGCCCTGGACTCACTGCTCCTGTCAATCAGGGGGCAATTCCAACTGCCCCCTGCTGCATGGGGGCATCTGCCATGAGCCCCCTGAAGCCCCAAGGCTGCTGCAGGAGCGGTGAGTCCTGCGGGTTTTCTTCGTTTTGTTTTTCTTAAAGGGCTGGAGCTGGCCTGGGCGGGGAAGCCATGGTGGGGTTGGAGGAGTGGAGTCAGGGCGGGGGGCTCATGACAGAGCCCCCCATGCAGCGTGATGCAGTGGGGGGCAGCAAGGATTGCCCTCCCACCTGATAGCACCCAGTGGGCACTGGGGCTTTTCTTTAAAGGGCCAGGAACTGGGGTGGTCAGGGGTTGGGGGACTGAGGGAGCAGGCAGGGGTCCCCCCATGGTCCCCTGCCCCCTCTCCAAGCCCCCCTCCCCTGCCCCTACTAACTCAGAGTTTAGCTGCAGCTCCCTACTGCAGCCACCGGGGACTGCCTGAATCACCAAAGCTCTCCTAATCTTGTCCAAAGATTCAGAAAGCTTTCAATCGATTCGGACCTTTAAATTGGTCCCCGGATTTGATTTGGATTTGGAGATTTGGCCACCAAATCGGGCTGAATCTCCTCCAAATCAAATCACAACCTGAAGCTTTGTACAGCCCTAAAGTTGGTCTCTACACAACCAACTTGGTGAGTGACCAGCAGGAAGGGTGTGATCACAGCTAGGACAGTATTAATTTTTCTTGGATGGAAATGTGCATTTACTTAGCAGCTGTACAGTACCTAGTTTTTTTAAAGCTGACTGGCAGCTCTTATTAGCACTGCAGTGAAAACTACAGCCTGGCATGTTAACTCTGCATAACACTTCCAACAGTCCTTAAAAGCAAGAAAGTAAGAATATTTTTTGTGTTTCACAAAAGGCATGAACAGAGAGGAAGGAACAGGGATTGTACTGGAACTTTGTAACAAAGTTGACATGAACCATTTATTCTACTTACTTTTTTTCCTTTTAGTTTCTTTAAAGCTAAGGGCATGAGAATGATTCCTATAATAATAAAAATGATCGAAAGTTCAAGAACAATAACCAATCTTGTTTGCCTCAGAAACACCTGAAAAATACAAAACAACAAACAGAGAAAATCCTACAGTAATGCCAGTGAAGGTCTTAGGCAGACAAGGTTCTTTGGATAAATCTGATATCTTTTATTAGACCAACTCAAATAGTTGGAAAAATTCTTCTTAGCAAGCTTTTGGGTTCAAATACCCTTCGTCAGACTGAGGAAGCATCTGCAGTTGGTGTGTGCTCTTCCTGGATGGAATGAATAGTAAAGAGGCTAGAGGCTGGGCTGGTATGCATACAAGACAGGCAGTCGGTGAAGATGTAAACTGAGGAGTCAGTGCCTGAGATACAGGCTGGGGGAAGGCAGGGGAATGGCGGGGTGCCAGGGGAGAAATAGCTGGTAAATAGTGGAGACATACCTGGGGTCTCAGATGTTTGGCAGGTTATAGTGTGTCATAAATCCAATGTCCATATTTAGTCCATGATTTTTTGTATCCAAGAGGTTGATGAAGTGAAGTTCATAGGCTCAGCTGTCAAAAGTGTTATGTAAATTCCCTTTGAGACCTCTATCAGCTATCTAGATTTTGCCTGAGTTTTACACAGTTCCTAGCAGTGTAGTGGTAAAGTGCAATTAATTTATGGTTCTTTTTTAACTGTCAGCACACTTGTGGAAGTGTTTTTTTCCAGTGTATATTCTGTCTAACAGGCTTCTCAACTAGAGACACTCTGGGATCAGTTGTTCAGGAAGGTGTAGGTGTCTCGAGAGGGTCACCTTTCAGATTCCACATAAGTCCTTAAGGACAAGGATGGAAGTATTTAGCTTTGAAAACTCAGGGTCAGTCTCCTGTTAGACTTTTTTTTGAGGAGGAAGAAAAGCATATGAATAAAAGAGAAAAAGAAGAAAGTATCCCAAGCAGTTTTTGCCTCAAGCATGTGGCAGGAGCCCTGAAGGAGTGGGCAAGGACATACCCAGGAGGACCTGAGCTTGCTCAAAAATGTTCTGTTCTGTTAACTAAAGGAGACAGCATGTCTAGGTTTGGCCTGGTCAGCACTGCATACTGTTGCTGGCAAAGCTCAGTTCTCCCATCACACTCTGAGTGTGGACACACTCCCTGATCCCCTGTGGCAGCATAAACTTGTGTCACCAGCCCAGTGAAACCAGCTCCATAGGTAACAGAAGGCCCCTGGCTGCTATTTGGCAGCTGACATGAAGCAAGTGTACACACTCCCACACTTTCTACTAGTTCTTAAAAGGAACCACAAGAGCTGGTGCCTTCCAGGGTGCACTCCTCACCTACTGCTAGGTACTATGCAGGTGCATATGTATCCTTAGGGCCATGGGTGACTGGTGCCACCTTAGTCCCGCCCCCCCACGACCAGTCAGCTAGCGGGGCGGGGGGGTCCTCTGGCAGGCAATCTCACTGACTGGAGTGCGGGGGGAGCAGGTCTCCTGCAGCCAATCTGACCAACGGGGGAGTCCTCCTGTGACCGATCGCGAGGTAGACGATCAATGCAGCTGCTTCTAGAAGTGCTCAGAGCGGGGGGGGCCACCAGTGCTCCCACCTGTCCCCTGCCCCACCTGTCACCTAAGCAGTGAGCATGGCCAGTCAGGGGGTGCCCGGGAACTCTCAGGGTATGCATCGCCAATGCTGATGGCTTCCATACAGCAGCTGCTGGCTGCTGGCAGAAGCCCTATAAAATAAGCAAGTCCATTAGTTTGTAGCAAAGGTTGAGATTTGAGAAAACTAAATACATACATAGGCCTGCTGATTGGGAAATATTTTGTCCCTAATGCTACTTTATAATTTTGTTACCATATAATAGAGGGGTTGGCAAAATATGGCCCTTGGGTGGGCCGCTGCAAACTCATGGGATCTGGCCGGCCTGCAAGCAGCTGGTGGCTCTGGCTCCACCTTGTGTGTGGTGCTGGGCAGGCGGGGCTGTTTCCACTCAGTGCTGATCTGGCATCATCAGCTGTGGACCTGGGTGGACACCTGAATCCTCACTAGGAACCTGCCAGCCATGTCCACAGATGATGCTGGTGCCCACCTGCGTTTCTTCCTGTAAGCCGGGTGGGTACTGTCATAAGCTGCAGATGAGGCTGACATGTTCCAGGTTGGGCGGGGGATCAGGGCTTGCTTCCCTTTTGGCCAGGGGAAGGGATCTGGGTGTGCTATCTGCTACTGCCCTGGGTAGTGGAGGGAATCAGGGCAGTTGGAGAGAGAAGTGTGGCCCTGGACTTGTGGAGTTTTGGTGAGCTCTTGCAGTGGGAGGGGAGGACAGGGTGCTGACCTGGCCCGCGACAATGCACCAAAACTCAATATGTGGCCTGTGAGTCCAAATAATTGCCCACCCCTGACTTAATACAACAGTTGTTTTGAGGAGGCTGTTGGTCACTCACAGACAGAGGAACCAAAAGTATGTGTGTGATGAGGGTAGGGGAGAACCAGTTTCCTGAATTCCAGCTTGATCTACAAGGTGATACATGCTTGGTTTACACATGGGGTGACTTCACCCACATCCCAGTGTAAAAATAAAACTATTTCAAGATTCCTCCCTGAGAAATGTGAGAGAATGATGGCCAGGACTGGGGGAGATGCAGGGGGAGAGTCTGTGGTGGGCCAGTAGCCTGCACCGAGTCACCCACTTCACTGCACCCATGGACCACCTTCCAGGCTCTGAATGCCTCCCTGGGGGTAGCTCACGTCTGGCCAACTCCCTTCCTGGAGCACCCCCTCTAGCCTGGAGGTAACGTCACCACCACCCATGGTTTGGAGTGATCCTGGCTCTATGACACCTGGGAAACACAGGCCTAGTAGCCCTTGAGGGTACTCAACCCACTTCAAGAACTTGGGGTGTTCCCTCAGTCTGAAGCACAAGTAGTGGTCTCCCTTAATCAGCTGAACCAAGGGGACCCCAAGGCATAATCTAGACCCACTCCCAATAAGTCTCCCATGCTAGGTACAAAGCAGAACTTTATTGGTTACAAGGAGTAGGTTTGGCATAGGGTACAGGGTAGAGCAATATCAAAGAACTCCCATAGAGCAAACACGGTGGCTCGGTAGCCTTTGATCATACATCTGAGTTACTGTAAACTATTTATCTAGTTAGACTTGAGGCAGCTTACTCAGGAGTATCATCCAGAGGCAGATGGAGACTCCCTCTGGAGGCAGGCAGTTCCTTGATCATGAGTTTAAAGAAAGCAAGTTTCAGATGGTCCAGCTTCTCTCTAAGTTTTCATCATGGCTACTGCTCCTCCTCCCGGGCAGTCCTTCACTCCGCCAACGCCAACCCATTTGAAATGCATCCCTGGTTGCCAGGTAGACTGGCATTGCTTAGAAGAATAAGCCCCTGCACCCAGGTATGTGATACCAGTCACGTAGGCAGAGGGACCAGGTTACCTGCGTCCCTCAGGAATGTATCCAGCTCAGGTCACAACTCAGGGTCACATGAAGAGATGGGGCAGAAGAGTGACCATGGAAATCAGATTGTCAGGTAGTGGAGTTTTGGAGAGAGACAGGGATGGTATTCTGCCACAGAGTCTATACTGACTTGATGTGTTTGATATAGGCACACCCAGACATCTCTAAAAAGTAAGAGAGGGGCAATGTGCAATGCCATATTAACCCTTTAGTGGGCCTGAGGCAAACAAACTTGTAGGCCCCTACTTAATACTGTGTGTGTATATATCTCCACTCAATAATTATAATACATAAAATGAGCACAACTGGGCCCCTTCTTCACTTAGGGCCCTAGGCATGTGCCTAGTTTGCCTATGCGTTAATCCGGCTCTGGCAATGTGTAACCATAGCAGAGAGGAAGACTTAACACAGCATGAGTTTTTGGCCACAACAAATAACACAGCCCTGGACTCTAGGCAGTGCTATATGTATAATTCGTGAAAAGACAGAGCTGTGCATACGCAGTCTGTTGGAGCCTGTTGTGAGTGAGTCTGCTGGAGGACTCACCTAGCCTGCCTGTTCTGGTTGTTTTTTTCCACAGCTCTTTAAGATAAAATATAGACACAATAGTCTGAAGAACCAATGGTAATATAAGAAGCTGCTGAGAGTCCAGACAGACACAAGATTGCAGCAGGAGTCACACATCTCAGCCCTGAGCAGAAGCTCACAAGACCATGTTGTGAACCTAGAAATAAGAGCAGCAATGATGAAATAGGTTAGCTGCTGCTGGTCATGTAGGCTATTTTTTTTGCTTTTTATCTTATCTTTACACTATATCCCCAGGTCCTGGGCCTGAGGGATTCACCACATGCCCTCTCCCTCTCAAATGACAGTCCAGACGCAGAGAATAGCATGCAAACCATGGTGAGACTGCTTTTAAAATCAGTCTTTATTTTCATCAAATCAATACAATATTTACTGCTTTTTATTTATTTATTTTTTGCGAAACACGCCTCCTCAGAAGTGTTTTTATAATTTCTAGTGACAGCTAAGTCTCATTAGGTTTACCTTTACAGCACACTAACATAGGCTAACACACCCACCCAAATCCCTCATCTTGGCATAAAGCAGATGTAATACCTGTAAAAATACATTTAAAACTGCTTTTGCTAATCCCTCCTCTTAAGGAGGAATTTATGGGCATTTTTTACACGTGTTCCCAACATGGCACTGGATACTTTTAATTAGCAAGCCATGTTAATTAAAAGCATCTGCATGCCATGTGTGTCATAGCACAGCATGTTGCTGTGCTGAGAAAATGGCAGCAGGACACTTTGAATAAAGCATATCAAATGTGTTTTATTTCAAAGTGAACCACTGCCATTTTTTCAGTGTGGAGACACTGCACCACTGATACATGTGATATGTGAGGCTTCCAGAGCATGTCAATTTACGTGCTCCAGCAGACTCAGTTAATCAAGTCTGCTCCAACACAATGGATTTCCAGAGCATTGGAGCGGGCTGCCCGCATGTGTCTAAGTGCCCTATATTTCCTTGTCCCAATTAAGTATTCAGTGTAGGGTACCAGAGGCATGCATATCCTCTTCATGGATCATTCCATATAAAGCAGCATTTGCATCTTCAGCAAAATGAACAGCCTTTATAATCTTTACATCCTGAACTCAATGGGCATCTATAGACGTGATCTGGGTGTGGGAGGGGGGCACTGAAATTAGAGTGGCTCCAAGAGTGGCTTATTAAACGAACTTTAAATAAAGTGCTCTCGCTCTCAAAACTTTCTGTATGAAGAAAAGTCTCCACATTTTTTGTTCTGATTTGGGATAAAATGTATGTTGAAACACTGAATTTTTTTTACAGAATACACATTCTAAATTTTGCTCAGCTCTTCAATCTGTTAGCTAATTAGTATATCGCTAAATGATTTGCCTATGGGCCTCTGTACATGCCACATTTTTTGCCCTTTCTTGCACTGCAACTGTGTGACTGCTTGCACAGGTGGAATTTCCAGATGCTTTAAAAGTCTTTCTGGTGCATTAAAATAAAATTCCTTGGATATAGTTTAGTTTTGATCACCAGGAATTAAAGCATCAGGCCCATGGATTTGTTGGGTGCAAACAGAAAGGCACTCAAAGATGTTTAATGAGCTTCTTTGTCCACCAGATGGCTCTGTGGGTTTTTTGTAGTTCACCCCTTCCTCTACCAGATTTCACTTTGATTAGCAGATTGGAGACAAAGAAGACACCTGCAATTTGCTAGTACTTCTGTCTAATGTTTCTTTTCAGACACCAGGTGAGCAGCTCAGCCCAACACGAATCAATCTTCTGCTCACCTACCTGCCTAGACACCTGTGTCTTCGCATCCCCCGCCTTCCCCCGTCCCAAACCTGTAATCATATCTAAATGGAAAGAGTCTTTTGCTCATATAAACTCTACAGCAATGCAGCAGGATTCTCACACAATACAATTGAAAGTTCAGGACTTATCTATTGGTTTAGTTCCTACTGGCTAACCCAGAAAGGATGAAAAATAGAGCAGCTGTAGTTAAATTAATTAATTCTGTATAAAAAGAACTGCTTTTAAAACAGCCAAACTAATGATTACAAATGTGTTTCAATTAGAAACTAGAAGACATTCAAATCACCAAGCTGACCTGCAGTTTTTGACCATAATTACTGGTTCTGCCAGTTTTTGCATCTCGGGTGAATATGTAAAACAATGTTCCTTTAAAGGGCTTGAGCCACAGGACATGAGGTTCCAGCCTGGAACTTGAGGACATGAGGTTTCACACTTTTCCCTCCCTTTCCCAACCCCTCCTATCTCTACTCATTGTCTTCCAAGCTTCCACCTATTTACATTTTTCACGGGTTCTTTTCTGTCAAAACAGTAGCAGTCTTGAAGGTTGCTTGTGTCTGAAAGCTTGCAAAGAACTCTTTTCCAACTATTTAGTTGGTCTAATAAAAATATCACATAGTTTCATAGTTCCATAGTAGCTAGGGTCAGGAGGGACCTGAACAGATCATCTAGCCTGACCCCCTGCCA
>NW_005842577.1:155775-163492 GCF_000455745.1 Alligator sinensis
TCAGGCATTGCTGAATGCCCTTGCTGAGCCAAGGGGGTTTCTGAGCACTCTTACCCCGCTTGCTTCTCTCGGGGACTGTTATCCTTTGGGCCTGGAGGATCGCCCCCTTAAGGTACGAGCATCCCTCATGGACTCCCATCTCCTCTGCCTTCTGAGCCCTCAGTGCCTCCCCCACTAGTCTCCTAAACTCATTGAAGTTGGCCCTTCTGAAGTCAAGGGCTTTAGCCTTGGTGTAAGCCCTTGACACCCTGTGTTGGATAGTGAAATCCAGCAGGTGATGATCGCTATTGCCCAGGTGGTCAAGGACCTGCAGTCCCCTCACCAGGTCATCCCCTGTGGCCAGGAACAGGTCCAGCAAGGTGTTACCCCTAGGGGGGCTGTGCACTTCCTGGATAAGGTGAAGGTCCTGTAATACAGCCAGGAACCTACATGAGTGTTCATCTACCCAAAGAACCTTGCCTGCCTATGTCTTTGCCACAAAAGTCCTTGTGCTTGCTCCTAAGTTGCTGAGCACTCATGCACTGAGTCTGTTATGATAAAAGTTATAATCTAGAGCTGTTCCCTGTGTGTGCAAGCGTGCGGGCTGTGTGGGCAGCAGGGCTGAGGGGTGGGGGGCTTTGGGTCAGGAGTGAGGGGCACCATCATGGTCCAGGGGGGCAGGGTACTGCGGTTTGGGAGTGAGGGGGAAAGCTGGGATCTGTGGGTTGGGAGTAAGGAGCAGCAGCAGTTCCCCTCCTCCTCCTCCCCACCCCCTCTTTTTTGATACTGGAAATATGGTAACCCTATTACAGGCTCTTGCACATGCTAATCAGAAATGACTTCAAAGATGTAATATACCAAGGACCTTTCCTATGATTTTTCCTTCCCTTTGATATTTCTATATTGAAGATTGTATTGTAGTGCAAAAATAGTCAAATTAGTATGAGCTAACCTGGGTACTGGAAGCACTCGAGCTGCAGCAGCATGGAACTCAGGGAGGGCTCATTTACCTTGCTGAAAAAGAAAATACATTCCAGGACCTGAACTATTTCATTTAGGGAGAGAGGTGTTTAGTCATATTAGTCTGAAGCTTAGGCAGAAGGCAGGGCAGTGTGACATCTTATAGACTAACTCATTCAGAGAGGTATGTGCTTTTGTATGTTACATCCTACTTCATCATATACATGAATAGCATTTGATGAAGTGGGCTGCAGCCTATGAAAGCCCACACTTCTCAGACTTAGTCTGTAAGGTGACACACTGCCCTGCTTACCTCATTTATAGCTAGCCTGTGCATTTCTCTACTGCACTGCGGTTAGCAGTGTAGACATACATTGTTACCTTCATCGCTGTTTAATTTGATATATACTTTTTTGAACAAAGAAGAATGACGCCTGTGCCTGTGCACTGCTAGAGCCACAGAACTGATTCTGTAACAGGTATTTATAAGAGGTCTGATCTGTGAAGATGCTGAGACCCTTCAACTTTTACTGATTTCCACATAACTTGACACTGCTCCACACCTTTTGGGATCAGCCCCTACAGACTGTGAGTTGCATCCAGTTCCACTAAATATGCTCCAATATTACTTTTAGCAACATCACTCTTCAAAAATGAGTGAATGTCTTGTATATTTCAGTAGCTGTACTGTTTATATTATGACCAATGATGTTGATACTGTGGCAAGTCATTACCAGCAATGTAAAAAACAAAGTTTATGTTATCATCAGTTATTTATTAGTAGCAATATTTTTCCGTTATAAGAATTAGGTTTACAACTTGCAGTAGACCTAATGGTAATATTAGCAATGATCCATTCGGGTTACCATATTTCCAGCATCAAAAAAGAAGGGGGGTGGGCAGTGATATGCCCATGCCTTGCCCCTCACTCCTAAGCCCCTGCCCTCCCAGGCTTGTTAGTACCCCTCACTCCTGACTTGCAGCCCCCTGCCTTGCCCCCAAGCCCTGCCAGTGCCCTACACTCCAGATTTGCAGCCCCTTCCCCCTGAGCGCTGTTGGTGTCATGCATTCTGGACCTGCAGCCTCTGCCCCCCTGCCCCTCCCACCCTGCCAATGCCCCTCACTCCCAACCTGCAGCCCCTGCCCCCACAGCTTGTTAGTACCCCTCACTCCTGACTTGCAGCCCCCTGCCTTGCCCCCAAGCCCTGCCAGTGCCCTACACTCCAGATTTGCAGCCCCTTCCCCCTGAGCGCTGTTGGTGTCATGCATTCTGGACCTGCAGCCTCTGCCCCCCTGCCCCTCCCACCCTGCCAATGCCCCTCACTCCCAACCTGCAGCCCCTGCCCCCACACAGCTCTGCTGCCCAAGCAGCTCCCGCATTGCACATGCGCTTTCTCTCTCCCTCTCTGGCTCGCTGGGCCCCAGGTGGGGAGCATGTGACCCCCGACAGCCAGTCACCTTGTCCACTACTCCCAGGCCCAAGCAGCCAGCCCTGGAACACAAAGGAACAGCAAAAAACCTGGACACTTTGCTCTTATTTTAAAAACCTGCCCAGACACAGCACAGGGGGCCAAAAAAGAGGACATGTCTGGGAAAACCCAGACGTATGGTAATCCTAAGGTGTATAGGTAGAAAGGGTACAGTTTGAATGAAAGGCAGACCTGGTAGCATGCCACCTATTACTAAAGGCTGCCAGACATTTCCCGTTGTAAGGAATATAGTTGCTAATAATCACTAAACTTTAACAAATCAGAGTAATGTCTAATGTGTTGCATATCTTCCTCTGATCTGTGGTTTTGGAAGAATTCAGCCAAAAGAGCTCGGCTGTTTCTGGGAAGAAAGGTAGGGAAAAACAAACTGTGTTTCAATGTTAAAAAAACAGTCCCCTCACCCCCTGTGACCTACAGGCATGAGGCTGGACTTTCCCCATTTTGACTCTAAAACTGAGAGCAGGGAACTTGTCTTTTTTGAGCTCTCACTGACATATCCCCTGTCCTTCTGGCACTGAGATAATGAAGCCATATAATTCAATACAGAGGGCCAAGGTGCACTGTGGGCTTGGAGTGGGCAGTAGATTGGTAAAGGAGTATGGGGCTGAATTGGAAGCAGAACCTGGCAAGGAAGGAAACCAACTGAGGGGGCAAGGAGAGCAGGAGAGCAGACAGCCATAACCTGGAGACCCCATAGCCTGGCTTGCTGGGGCCACATGCCTGCTAGGGCCAAGAACCAGCAGACTTGCTTCACATATGAGACAGAGGAGCCTGAGAGCCCATGTGTGATGGGCCACACGTTGTTCTAGGAGTGTTCCCTCTCATTCTCCAAGCAGTATAAATGCCTACACAGCCTTTAAGTTTCACAAGTAAGTTGATACAAACTGTCCCATCTCCCACCTGTAATTTGCCTTCATCAAAACCTGGCTTTGCCCCCTCCCCCAGTGCTGCCCAGGGGGCGAGGCAGCAGGCCAAAGGAGCCTGCTGAAGGAAGAATATGGTCAGTTAGCAGCAAATTAACCTAAACGGGGGTGGGGTGGATACTGGTAGAACCAGTAATTTTAATAAAAACTGCAGGTCATCTGGGGATGGGGCAGGAATCCCTGCACACACTGGAAAATAAATTAATCTAATATGATGCCTCTCATTTTGGACCTAGCCTGTTTGGACCTGGGGAGTCCTGTGAGTGGGAGGGGACCATTTGCATTGAAGGGCAAATGAAAGCACTCCAAGGTGCACTCCTTAGGTGACCGAGCAGTTATTCATTCTTTGATGGAACCAGGGGTGAATTATGGGGTGATGGCGCCACTGTCAGTAAGCACAGTCTTTGGGTAGTTGCAGGCAGCAAGGCACAGGGTGGGGCATCCATGCCAGGCTATGTTGGGGGGTGGGGGGGTGATGACCATGCAGGCAACTGTAGCTTGGTGTGGGACAGCTACAGCTTGCTGGGGCAGGGTGGGTATGAGTGTTCTGGGAGTGAGGGGATTACTGGTTTGCTGGCACCCCCTGCTGTAACTGAGTAGCAAAGAGATCAGCAGGATGGACTATTATATGGCTCTCCCTAATGGAATTTACAGGGAATTGTACACCAGGCTTAATTCATTTGAAAGCCCTGTATGTGCAAACATTGATGCAGTGCTCCAAAATAAACAAGTTCAAATGTTATAAACCCATTTAATTTAATTAGGACTAAACCTATAGCATGTACAGGTGCCCTATGGTACTATTCATGTTATGTTCACAAACACTCATATAAGTGACAGAGAGAGGCACCTCAAACCAAGTGACAATTACTTATGAGTTTAAAAAGTAGGTTGGTAATAAGACTTTGAAAATCTGCGTTATACCATTGTGATTGCTCTCTGTTATTTTTAAATTTGGTTGCTCTGAATAAGACAGAGCCCTTTCAGATTGATTACTGAACATCAAGATTGTCCCCTATTCCCTGGGTCGCCAAAGGATTGAGTTTGTCAACAGGTGGATGGAATAAAAAGATTATGGGCAAGAAAAATAGCCAAAGATTACTGGACATTTCAGCATTTGTACTGAACTGAAAGTCTCAGGATTTCAGGAGCACTCTCAGCCACCTTTTGCTCATTTTCAGTAGTTAAACTTCACCCCTGTCTTAATTTCTTAAAATTTAATTATCTATTTCTTTAATACCCTCCAGTGAATTGTCATGGAAATTGGCCTCCTCATTCTTTTTCACATCTTGGACTAATGCTCTACACACGTTTCCATTGTTTTGACTCCTATTTAGTTTTTGTGCTGGTGTCCTTTTCCGAAGAGGTGTTGGGGTTTGTCCCTGTAAAGCAAGCAAAACAGTAAGGCAACATTGATGATGGTGCTTTTTTTTTTGGACAGGGAAAGATACTGAGGAATAACACTAATAGGAAACAAATGGATAGAACTTTCAAAATCAAGTAGCTCGCATGATAAAATGTCAGGGAGTATAAACACGACTGATTAAGGAACACACTAAGAAGGCTGATGCTGCTTTCAAGATGTGAAAGTTGTATAATTACATGAAGGATACTGTTGGCCTCACTGGAACGCTGATTAATATGTATGCTGCATGCACAAAGGCTTTGCTAAACTGTTGGCCAGAGTAGATCTGATCAGCAAACCTGAGTGACGCATGAACTCCTTGCATAAGCAAAACTTGGAATGTGGCCCAGATGTTCACTCCTGTCAGGAGATGCGAGTGGGCGATTGCTGGACATGGTGTAGAATAGACCAGAACCAGGATGATGAAGCTGGAATGGGAACACCCAGTTCAGGAGGTGGAACAAGCCTATGGTACAGGAAAGCTCAAGATATTGAAGATATTGGTGGAGTGTAGTACATAATTTGGTTTGATCACTGTATAAAAGGAGTATTAGAAATTATAGAAACTTTGTTTTGCCCTTGGGGAGTCTACATGGAGTTGTGCCAATGGCACATGGAGTTGTGTGATGGGCAAACATGTGTTAACATGTTGTGTGTCAGGTCACAAGTGTGTTGGGTCCCTGCCTTGTAGACAATAAAACTTGCTGAGCTTTTGCCACCAAACTGAGACTGTGGTCATTCTTTAAGACAGGATTGGTGTTGGGATCTCTTGGCTGCGATCTTTTGGTGGCATTGCAGTCCCTGAGATTTCAGAACTGATGACAGATCAATTACATCCGACAAAGAGAGCATCAAAAACAAATGCCAGTACACATGTTGTAGTAATTCAGAGTGTTGTAGCTCTGATGATCCAGGAGATATGAGAGAACCAAAGTCTGTGGTAATACTTTTTATGAGACTACTTGTATAGTTGGGGAAACAAGTTAGGCAAGCTAACTTTGCTTCTTTCCTAGACCTGTGGAAAGGCACTTTGTGCACAAAACCTTTTTTCTCAAAACTATACAGTGGGTCCAATAAAAGATATCACCAAAAAAAAAAAGTGCCTTGCTTCTCACACTAGTCACATTACCCTCTTTCCTATCTATGTAACCAAAAGAGCAGAACAAGCATTTTTGAGAAAGCAACTGTGGGCTCATCTAGATATGCCATTAAGGCAATGTGATAAACTCTGGCACAGTTTGCACTTGAGTCTATCACAGTGCCTTAGTGGCACATGTAGATGCTCAATCTGCTGCAGTCCAGGGCGTACATGAAGATGCTACAGCAGTTTGAGCTGGAGTAAAGCAGCCCAGCCTGGCAGGTGGTCAAGGGGGTCAGCCAGAGGCTCCAGGAGTCCTGGTTGGGCAGCAGAGGGGCTAGCTGGGGTACAGGAATACCCCAGCATGCAGAGCCATGTGGCTAGGCAGTAGGCAGGGGTCTGGCTGCCTGCTGCCTGCTGACTGGGCTGAACAGGCACAGTGTACACCCAGGTCCACAATGTACACCCAGAACCCACTTGGGCTTACACACAGTTCTTTTTGATGTCATAGTATTTTTTTCTCGACAGTACTATCTTATAGATGCAAAGATTAGTTTGCTGCAGTCTAATAGTATTGCATATGTAGACTGTAACACTTTACACTGCAACAAATTAGTCTACTGTGCAGTTAACTACATGTGTAGGTGCACCTGGTAATGCTAATTTTTAGTCTCACATGTATATTCAACTCCTCCTTTTCTAATCTCTGGTTTTCCCCCACTTGCATCTGTTTTTTAGGAAAAGAAAGCCTTTTCAGGCTCAGCCTGCGCTTACTCTGCAATCCAAACTGTGACGGTGGTGCATGTCAACACCCTCACAATACGCCTTACCTCACTCAGGAAGCTGTGGTAACAATGTCAGAGCACAGGCTAGCTGCTAAGGACCCAGGCTCATGGGTGGGTTTTTACAGCCTCAGTTGCAGTCTATGTGCTTCAGGTTCAATACTATGGATATCCAAGGGGCTTGGATTTGCTGATGTTTTCAAGAAGGGGAGGACCATTTTCAAGAAGGGGAGGAAGGAGGACCCGGGCAACTATAGGCCTGTCAGTCTCACCTCCATCCTTGGCAAAGTCTTTGAAAAAATTATCAAGGCTCACATTTGCGAGAGCCCGGCAGGCTTAATTATGCTGAGGGGAAACCAGCACGGGTTCGTAGCAGGTAGATCATGCCTGACTAATCTAGTCTCTTTTCATGACCAGGTCACGAAACGCCTGGACACAGGAGTAGGGGTTGATGTCGTATACTTAGACTTCAGGAAGGCCTTCGACACGGTAACCCACTCCATACTGGTGAACAAGTTAAGAGGCTGTGACTTGGATGACTACACAGTCTGGTGGGTGGCGAATTGGCTAGAGGGTCGCACCCAGAGAGTCATGGTGGATGGGTCGGTTTTGACCTGGAAGGGTGTGGGCAGTGGGGTCCTGCAGGGCTCGGTCCTGGGACTGATACTCTTCAATGTCTTCATCAGCGACTTGGACGAGGGAGTGAAGTGTACTCTGTCCAAGTTTGCGGATGACACAAAACTGTGGGGAGAAGTGGACACGCTGGAGGGCAGAGAACAACTGCAAGCAGACCTGGACAGATTGGACAAGTGGGAAGAAAACAACAGAATGCAATTCAACAAGGAGAAATGCAAAGTGCTGCACCTAGGGAGGAAAAATGTCCAGCACACCTACAGCCTAGGGAATGACCTGCTGGGTGGCACGGAAGTGGAAAGAGATCTTGGAGTCCTAGTGGACTCCAAGATGAACATCAGTCGGCAGTGTGACGAAGCCATCAGAAAAGCTAATGGCACTTTATCGTGCATCAGCAGATGCATGACGAATAGGTCCAAGGAGGTGATACTTCCCCTCTATCAGGCGCTGGTCAGACCGCAGTTGGA